>NC_056735.1:909190696-909315696 GCF_019279795.1 Protopterus annectens
TTCTCACTGTAACCAGGTGTGTATGTGCAGATGTTAGAGCATTTTACATCAGCATATGGGATAATAGGATCATTGTACATTAGTAGCCTAGTGGGCCTAGCTCCCATAAGATCCTAGTCATGAGTCATGTTTTTAACCTTATTTACACCATCACCACATATTGACCTGTCCACCAGGGACGCACATAGAAGCCCTCTGGTGACATGACAGTCATCCAGGCAATCATACAGATTGCATCTGAAGAGGCCCAGAGATGCACTGTTTGCCATTATGTGGGGTCTGTTTCAACGGTTTGTGAAAGTGTGGTACACATATCTCCCTCTCCCTCACCAGTATGTATTATTAATGTGACATACCAGGTAATGTCCTTACAGCGAGTAATATATGTATCATTCCACTTACAGATATGCAGCATTTCCAGTACAGCAGGGTCAGACATTGCCCTGTATGCAAGGCAGAGCACTTCTGAGTGGTCTATATAACACAAGCTACAATGACAGTTATTGCACAATCTCTGCAGAACAGATACTGGGGACTTAATGTTCCCTTGTGAGGAAACTTTGTGTTGTGCACAATTGCCTCTGGTGCTTGCAAAGGTACATGACAAAATGGCTATTGCACTGAACTATTGGCATGCTGAGGGGAGACTCCAAAGAGGTTATGCCTACATCACTGTCGGTTGACAGTACCCTTACTAATGACATGAACATGATATAGTACCCTTCTTACCACTGTGGAGACATGGTGATCTATGTTGAAGTAGGTGCAAAGCTGTGTGGCAAGCCCTGTGTGCTCAGGTCTAGCACCCCTGAGTATGTACATCATGTGTTGCTAATGATGTGTTACTTACCAGGGACATTGCTGTTACCAATGGAAATTATACTACATACCCATTTGCATGGGTTTACTGTCATGAGTATGTGACCAAGCATATGTTCATAAAGACCCTCTTGTAGGAGAGTGACATAACTGGGAGGTTGTATGACTGCTCCCAGTTTGCTGTGCCATGAGGTGCTTTTTGTCCTGCTGTCAGCTACAGCCGAGACTATGCAGTTGTACAAGTGGTTGCATAAAGCATTGTTGTACAGGTTGCCATACTTGCCTGATCCATCTGAAGGTGGTGGTGCAGTCACATCATTTATACCATCCCAAAAGAGGTTATCCTTTGCTTTGTTGAAGTTTACACATGTTTGCTGAAGGGAAGGTTAAGGTATGAGTCTTACGTGTAAGAAAATAGAGTTGTGGTCAGAGCTTACCATGGAGGACCTCACAGTGCAGGTGCTACAGTGGTCACCCATATTCTTAAGCATTTGATGCAGTACTTTGGCTCCCCTTGTGGGGATGTCACTCCACTGGTTCAAGGCATTGTATTTAAGGACGTGGAATAAACTTTGGCCAAGTGAGTTTGAGCACAAGTAACCAACACAGTTGGTGTTTAGTGAAAGTCACTCCACACCATGGTGCTGTGATGTAGCTTGATAGACACAGGTAGATTCCAGTAAACACAATAGGAGTCATGAGTCATGGAGATGCCGTGTAGCTGGCAATGGCTTCATTAGGTGGCCTACTAGCACTGAATAGCACCTCCAGTGTCTCCAGAAATTACTCTGCTTAACCAGTCTGAATGTGTATCTATCTTTACTGACTATAGATACGCCACCTGCATTAACTAGCACACTTTTAGTGTGGGTTCTGAACTTGTGGAAGGATGTGTAGCCTGGAATGGCAGTGGTGATGTCCACAGCCCTGAACTAGCTGTGTGTGACTGTGCAACAGTCTGCATCTTCCAAGGTGAGGACACTTTCCAGTGAGTGGAGTTTAGTGGTGGCATTCCTAGTGTTTACCAGCATAACTGTAATGTTGTTTGAAGATGATGTTTCCTCTATGGAAAATTTTCCAATGAGACACCATCTATAAGATGCAGTATGATGATGTCAACAGCCTTGTCCACCACACAAACTCTCAGGGGTGACAGATAAACACCACCTGTGGCAAAGCATCGAGGTTTGTTGAGCAACTCATCTCAGATGGATATTTATTGCGCCCTATTCAAATGACACCGCATGATAAGCCAATTATTGACTTCAATCATTTTCCATGTGTATTGAGCCATCATCCTAGGTAAAAGTGCAATGCAGCTGAAGGCTAGGAGCATACCCATCGTAAACAGACTCTATAAGCTCAGCCATGTGTCTGCATACAGTCCATTGCAGTATGTCTCATGTTGTACACACTAACAGGAACTATTATATCATAATAACGTCACCTGATGTTGACAGCCCTGCATGCATGTGTGTTATAGCATATCCTGGTACCTCACAGACAGCTAACTGTGAGCTTTCCCATGTGTAACCTAGTGACAGGAACATCAGTGTGTCACATGATGCAATCACATATGAATAATAGGGCTGCGTTTGTGTTTTGCCTCAGGTGTTTGACCAGTGAGACAGTGGTGCATGCGCTATTATGTGTACTGTGCTCTTCAGAGGTATGTATATGTGTCCTGAGCTTGCAAGTGAGTTTCTGAGGTGTCTGTCCTTTATGTATGTGTCTGGTAAGGATCTCCACACATGCAGTTGTGTGTGATGTGGCTGTGGGTGGAGTATGTGATAAGGTGTGCATGTTGTCAAACTGGTCATTGTACTGACTGGTGTGTGAGGAAGCATGGAATCAAAGATTGTTATGTTGTCACATGTGTCACATGTTTTGTGTGTGTGGCATAGCGGTATGGTGTCTGGGACACTCTCCAGATCTCCACAGTGGTTACTGATACCACCATTAGCAATAGAGTATTGCTTGTGTGTACGTCACAGCAGGCCTGACAGATGCTGCAATGTTACATGTTATTACCTTCATGTAATTCTCCTAAGGTAACACAGCACCTGACAGTATGCCATAACATGGTTGAGTGGGTACAATGCTTTGCCAGCCATGTGGCCCTGGGATTAACCATACACACATGATTAGGCATGGTAGCATACTTACAAATGTGACAATGTACAACCCCAGCAAAGATAGGGTCATGCTGCTATACCTTTGGGGTTGACAGCCTCAAACACACTGTCTGAGGGCACACCATGCAGTGCAGATGTGGATGTCCGTGCATGCACAGCAAACTCACTGAACTCTGCGGTCATCAATCTGGACTTGCTAGTCTATAATGTCTGTCAAGTAACCAGACAGCACACTAGATGTTGCATGACATGATCTTGGAACAAAGACATGTGTTCCGGTTACAAAAATGTACAGTATGACATATGTAGTACATGAGGGGATACACACACTTTGGCCAAAGGTGGCCACTCCTCTGCAGTACACCTCAGATCCATGGTATGCAGACATGCACCATGAAGCTGTTGAAGGTCAGGCTGCATGAATTGCTGTGAAATTGTGACCTAACATGGATCACAGCCACTGCGGTGCTTGCTCATGTAACATTGCATGTGTATACCATCAGACATTGTACGTCATATTGTGACACTGCAGCTGTGTTCCAACTTGCCATCTGCTCATTACCCTGCTGAAATCCTAAGAACCCTGAAATATTAGATATAATACATGCCACACTGTAATGATTGCTCTGTTTTCTACTCAAGGTATCTGCCTGGAAAAGGGTATGTCAAGACTACAGAGCCTTGCATGATGTGGGACAACTATGTGGGTGAATAAACAGGCTGTGGCCTGCTCCTCATGTGGATGTTGGTACTAATGTTTTGTTTTTAGTGAGAGACAAAGTGTAGCAGCATGGTATCCCCAGAGAGATTGGTTGTGCTGAGACCAGCAGTTGTAGTAGCCAGACACCAGCAATTCTGGGGACTTCCCTCTTGTCAGCATTCCCCATAAGGTAATCATGTCATCACAGTGCACACTGCTTGAGTGGTGTTCAACTGCAGGATAAATGTGTAAACACTCCCTCATAGCCTTTCCCATTGTGTGCATATGACCCCCCACACACACACTGTTTGCCTATGCACTCTACAGACACAGACATGTTGGCAGGCTACCTTCTTTGAAGCTGTGATAGAACTAAAGACAATACTTAGTTGCACACAGGGCAAATTGCATGCAGTGACAAGCATTGTCCCCAGAATTCTCAGTTGTGTTACATTTACAGCCATGAAAAGACTTAAAATGGAAATGATCAGTAACAATGTAGTACACCTGCAGACACTGGGCTAATTCCAGTTTGTTTTGTTCAAGGTAAGATAATGCTTACCCTAAGCACTAGACCCAATTGATTGTTACAGCATGTGATGGATGAGGAGAAAATGACTCACCCCACCTACCATGGCCTGAGAATGCATTTGACAAGATTAAGCCACTAGGCATCGTGGACACTCTGTAGAGGTTATTTACACACTTGTATGTCAGATGTTGGATAGCCAAGTGTCTGACAGTCATTATCTGGGTAGAAAGACAGGACTGGGTATACCAGCACTAACAATAAGACCAGTCAGCAGTAGACTACCCACACACATCATTCCTTGGACTACCCATCCTAGCCATTCCCTTCTCTGCAGTCACAGCCACTGTCAGTGACCTCAGACTGCCTACATTTGAAGATGATTGCAAATAAGGAACTGTCAATGTTTCCCACATAGAACCAACAGTTACCCAGGATGGGCTGACACACACATTCAGTTGTTGTTAGAGCCATTGACAAATACTACATGGCAAGGAATGCAAATACTATACTTTTGGCAGTCATCTACCCCTGGACAATATCATACTGTCCGCACATCTCCAACAGTTGACCCATTAGGCAGGGACTTATGGACACAGAGAATGATCTAGTCTTTGATTTTCACCAGTCGGTAAGATATGGGGCTTCATGCACTGTTGCACACTCTATAGAGAAAGGTATGGCATGTAAATCCCAGAATGTTATCGTTACACTGTATGTGGCACTCATCACACCAATCATTGAGTGCAATGCAACCTTTGGTATGTAAGTACACAGGCATATCTGACACCTGTAGCAGCCACAGAGGTCCCACAATAACCCATTACACAGTGTACATAACATGTCCATTGCAGACTGTGTTAAGGCATAACTGTGCATTCTGTCTCCTACATGCTTTGGAGGGGAGGTGTATGGCTGCCATACAACGGAGTGTCAGATTCCACTCTGTACCACCTACACATCCAAGAAAGGAATAGCACGAGACGTCCCTGTTCTACACAGTTGCACCTTGACTATGGTATAAATAGGACATGCTGGATAGACAGATATTTAACCGTGACACTACACACTACATGTAACAGGCCCCCATCCATGTGAAGCACACTTCTGCTGTAATACACATCATGTGCAAGTTATACAATGAGATGCATAACAAGACAAACATAACTGGTTTAGGACAAATTTCTATAGTGGACACAGGGGAATTGTAGATGTGTCATTTCCCATAACCCTGCTTACACTTATCAAGGGAACCACACCTGTCATAGATTATGAATGCAGACATAGGATGCATGAAGCCATTGTCCCCACTAACCTGTGATACACAAATGAATCTATGGAGCCATGCATCCATACTGCTTTACCTTTGTGTAGACATTTTGCTTCTGTGTTGACATTCCTTCCTGTGTTCTGACATTTATGGATTTATTGTAACACTGTAGCCATAGGTGTGTCCTAAACAATTCTGAATCTGAAACATAAGCAATTCTATGAGACACCATTCATTGTGTAAATATACAGCCATAAGATCATCCAACTTAAGCTACACAACATAATGTGGTGTACTCATTATAACTGGCAGCAGACAATATCTGTCAGTGACCAGTACAAGTGGCATGTGAAAGGCAGCAGTGGAATAAAGAATTACATAGCAATTTAGGTAGTCACCCTGTGCATAAGACACATAGCTTAATTTCTCTGCATCAATGACAAGGATGACAAGGATGTGGAAAGGTATCATCACTTGCGCAGGGTGTTGTCTGGTGGTGCAGAAGGCCTAGGCTGACTCAATAGGTTGGCAAGCATGTGTGTGAGTCAGGAAGGGAAGCAGATAAGATGGACCATGGAATGTGCTGTGCGTGTCTGCAGGTGACCTGATTGTGACAGCAGTGTGTGAGTGTCTGTGTGAACACAGACAAGCTCATTGCTAGCCCTATATGACTTGTTGGATAGCTTTGAACTGTGCATGATAGAGGTGACAGTTCACCGTCTCCACCCCCAAGCATGGGAACTGCCTCTGCCAGAAGTTGCACTGCACCTCCATGCCCAAGGTCAGAAGTGGGGCTACTACCTGAGGGTGAATGCTGTCTGCTGGGACTGTGTCCTCCACGGTACTGTCCAGGACCATGAGCTCATGTCCAGCCTTGTCTTTGTGTGGACAGCACACTTGCCTCTGAGGCACTGGATGGACAGCCACTACAGAAGTGTGAGTGAGCACGGCCACATGGTCTCTCAGCAGATGTAGCTGCTGACCTACATCCATGAGTCCAACACTCAACTCCAACCAGATGTTCCATCACAGACAATGACTGCTCTAAGACAGATATTCTGTGATCTCTCTTAGACCACTGTCTTTCCACTGGGTCAGTCAACCACTCCAGAATATCAGCAAAGCAGTGGAGGCAGTCACAGATGTCAGACTGTGTTGCATCCATAACCCTGAGCATTCGACTGGAGGTCCTTTTGGAATGTGTCTGTGCCTCCATAATGGCCCTAAACATACAATGAGTGACATGTGACAAGGCACCTGCAACATGTGGTGGAAGGACAGCAGGCCTCCTACAAACACCCCTATCACTCCACCTGTGTGGAACCTTGCCATCTCTTTGGCTATGGCCAGTATCAACAATTACTGCAGCCATAGTACCTGCAGTTTCCTGTGTAATGTCCCCACCTTCTGAATGTCCAATATCTGTGGCCTCAGGTGACTGGGTATGCATAAGCATACTGACTGCGTATGGTGATAATGAGGGCAGAAGAGGGATGTCAACCTCTGTGATAGATTCAGCCCCTGCAACACCCACCTCTGCCTCACTTTGGCCACCATCATCATCAGAGTCTGAAGAGACATTGACATCAGGTTGTGAAAGGGACAGAGACCAACCCCCCCCTCCCTTCACCTGCAATAAATAGGGAAAAGCGGTACAATAATACATGCACTACTATGCTCTACAGCACTATTTTTCAACATATGTTAAGCTGTATACAATGCTGTCAATATTACAGAGCTGTGTAACCCCCAACCTCATATACCAGGACCTGAGGACATTATTTTCTAAAAAGCTTCTGCTTGTAAAGAATAAGCTTTTTAATCAAGAATCTCATGAGCAACAGTGATTTACACTGTTGACATTTGCCAAAACTTTGCACAGTTGACACATAAGGATAGCTGTACTGTCCTGCAGATACTGCAAATCTATCAGTGTGGTCACAACTGCAAGGCATAGGTATGACTGTAAACCGTGTTCCATTGGTAAAAATATGTAAGGTTGGCAACAACTGCAGAGAGTACATCAATCCAGCTGGCAGGCCTGGGATGACACTTTAGTGAATACAATGCACTAAATCTACATCTGTAATACAACAGTGTTATGCTTACCAGCCGCAGGATCACAGCCGTGTCTGTGGTTTGATGGTCCTTTGAAAAACTGAGGAAGAGGCAATGTAAAGAGCAACCCATGTTGCACTATGATAGGCTACTATGTCCAAATATCTCACATTTACAGTGCATACTATGTTAATTGGTATGTTGGTTACAATCTGAGCATGAGATTCAAACTGCAGTTAACCTCCTTCCCTCCCATAAAAATACCTGCCATCGACATAAAACTATGTACACCCTGACACACTAAATTCTACAGTATTCCAATGCTTATCCAACTAAGCACACCTGGATTCTCCTTTTGCATGAAAATGGTGCCACCCACATCCACAACATACCATGTGATGGATGCCTGTGAACTGTCCTGCATTCCTAGGTTTGCCAGGAATTCCTCAGTGGCTGACAGTGGTAGTTCTACTGCAGGCCCTTCATCAGTGACAACACTATCCCTGGCCACATCTGCTGCTCTTCTGCAGGCTGCATTTATCATATCAGTGGCACAGTGTCCCATCTGCTCATATGTCCTGCTCTGGTAACCAATTGTATTGACATTAAGAACCAGGTCAGCCCACAATGTTGCCCGCTCTTCCTTGTTAGCCCTTGCTCTGGACAGCAGAGATGCTGATGTTGACACGGGCCATGCAGGATAAAGTCATTTTCTGCCTTTGTAAAAGGGGCCTGGCCTCAGGGTTACATATTTTCTGAAAGACAGCAAAATGAGAACATATGATAGGATCACATATGTGAGAGTATAGTATGCAGGGATAGAGCAATAATAGATGGCTACCAGTAGTCACTGCTTAGTTACACATCTCATATTCAGCATCATGCAAACATAGTAATGGTGTGGATGCAAGTAGTATAATAGCAGTACTCATTTATTCCTGCTTGTGCTATGACAGATACTGTTGTATGATCACACAACCAACACAGCTGTCCATTAAGTTGTGGCTCATATGTTTAACCCTCCTTATAATATAGAAAAACAGTAGTGCCACACAAATAGCAGTGTAGCAATACCACCGCTATCAACAGGAAATTTCAAGGAGACTGGTGTACCTAATTAACAAAGAGAATTCTACCCATACTGTACTCTAGCTCCTTTGTAGGTGTAATACCTCTGCAGATCAATGACATCTTAGCAGTACAATTCCATGCAAGGCCTACTAACGTAATCCCCATTTTGCCTAACTATATGGACACATATGCATCATATCGGAAACAAAATGGTTACATACCTGATGGAGTACAATACTCCTCTGTTGAACAGTACAAATATATAACTCTTGTGCCAAGAAGTTGACCATGCAAAGTAACTGTCATACACAATGCTTCCCCTAGCTAGCTGTTTGCCTTTTTAACATGGCTGTCTATTAGCAAGTGATTGCCTCTAAATCAATCTGTGCTTCTGAAACGCTAATTGCAGCCAACACAGCTGATTTACAGTATAATCAGCCAATCCCATGCAACCACTGAATGAGATATAAGGCCTCAGAGTAGATTACAACCTGTTTCTCATATGTTGGGTTGAAAAATAGTTGGGGACAGATACAACGTCATGGCAGAGAGAATGTCTGTAGCAGCTATTTACATATAAATGTGTATGCTACAGGCTGAAGTTGAAGATGTTGCTGCAGGCAATAGGCATAGGCAGAAAAGATGAACACTTTCAGGACAACAAGCTTTACGAGTATGTGGGGGACCTGTGGCAGCCTTGTTGTATAGGCAGAGCCAAAGTCAGAGTACCCACCCCACTGGGAAGTAAGGTATGTGTGTTAAGTAAGTCTGTCAGCCAATGGTATCAGTAAGACAAAGCAAGGCAAAATGTTTGGTGTGTCCTAGAAAACAGGTAAGTGTACATTAACCATGATGTCACACAGCTGGTCAACTGCCAAGTCACATGTTATGTCATGGTGGCCTTCTGTTGAGTGTGTTCCGGTGACCCTTGTGCCTCGCTCAACCGCCATATACTGTATTTATGTTACTTGTGCATCTGTGGTTGTCTCGATATCACCAGCAGAACATTGTGGGCTGCAGTGTGATATAACTTTGCCACAATTTCAGTACACACTTCAACTTGCTCTGGGAATTCAAGCGACTGCATTACCTGACAGTATCTGTACTTTATAGTGTTGTATTAGGAGTAGGCGAGAGTGGTCCTGTCTGTAAGCCTTTGCCCTCTATTATGTAGATGCAGACATTACAACTGTACTGCTTTGTGTGGATAAATAGGTGATGAGACACAATACATTTCATAGCTTATAATATTGTTGGCCGCATACATGTATTTTCATTGGTAGACACAGCTGTACTTGAACCCAGGACCATGTATACCAAAAGACTAGAATTTCAATGCATTTTACAGACTGAGCTACACAGTCACTGTTTTAGTAGGTGAATTTTTATATGTCGTAGTTATCATTACACAGTTATCTGCTCTTAAAAACAGCACTTGCATCTATTATTTTGTGTATGTATTTGAATACCAGAGTCACATTCAAAATCCTATTTTCCATTAACATTTTATCAAGTGTGTTCAGACATGTTGTAAACACAATTGCAGGGTTACCTGTTATCATATACCCCACTTACGTCTAAGCTTATGTGTGTGCCTTCATAGTGATGTATTTGTGCACTAGAGTGCCAATTACAGTCCTATTTTTCTCGTAATCTTTAAGCTGATTTGCACAGTGTGGTGCAATGTGCAGCACTATTTAAACACGCTTAATGATGGGAACTTCAACATTAGTATGTTTTGATTAAAACACCTGTGTTCATTAGCAGCTGTGTAGCCTGGCGAGATGATCCACTAACCTTCAGGTGAAATGGTTGTGGGTTCAAAATAGGGTACAGGTGTACTTTTTGAATGCGATTAATATTGTTCCAAAAGCATATATCAATATAGTACTATTTAGCAATGCTAAGTGATGTGACGCACCACACTGTGTCGTGCAAAAAATCTTTAAAGAATAGAAAAATGGGGAGCTAGGACAGTGGTAAAAAAGGGGTGCAAGCAGAGGGAAAAACATAATGAGTTGCAGGTAGGGATGTGCAGCATGGGTGTAGGAAAGAACCATAGCTACCCATTTCTTCAACAGCAACAACTGTGAACTTTCATAGATTTTTAAGCTGAATTTGGACTGTCACCCCCAGAGAGGGGTGATGACAACATAACTGCATTGTGAAGCCAATTGGACCAAATTAAGTGTGTCCAGTGGACAAGAGTGCAAAATAGAGACCTATGTATAGAATGATATACATATATATTTTTGGGACAGGTGCCCATTTGTTTTTTTTAAAGTGAGAGTAGAATGTTGGGGAAAATACATACATACATGTGGGGGATATAAGTTGGGAAGTTGAGGAATATTTTAAAGACAGACAAGAAAGCAGACAGGGTTTGTGTGTGACACAGGAGAGGGGTGAACATCTTTGATGGGGATGGTGTTGTGGAATCCCAGTACTATAAGCATCCACATGGTAGGAGTGCAACTCAAGTCCTCATCCATGTGATTGTCAGCACTGCTCCTTCACTGCCCCTGTGGTGGCAGTGGTGGAGGCTGGCATACAGGGCCAGGCTGCCTCAACAGAATGGTGAGCATGTTCTCCATCTGGTGCAGGTGGGCACTGTCATTTCAGTGGAGCACCCTATGTACAATATCTGTCAGTTCTTGACAGGTGACAAAAATTACCCCTCCACCTCTGATTCCAGAGGGCCCCCAGCCCCAGCCTGTGGGGCAGAACTACCGGACACCACAAGTAGTGCAGGGGCAACAGAGGGGGAAACATCTGGCTGTGGTCCAGATGTGCTGGGCCCCGATGCCACGTCCAGGTGAGCCAAGGTAAGTGGATCACCTGGAACTGGCCTATAGTGTCTCACTGTAGTAAATTAAAAATAAACATCAGGTAACATAAGCAATAACCAAACAAATGTTAATATTAACATAATGGAAGGTAATATTGATTAATCAAAATACATATTAAGGTATATTATGAGCAATACAACAATAAATAACGTAACAGTAAGTATGTTAACAGCAAATCAGTATGAAATAACCCATAAGGCCAACATAGCAGTTGCCTTAAAATAATATATCATTATCAAATCATAATAATAAATAAAATTAATATTTTAAAGAAGATAAGGTTGGGAGAGAGAAACATACCATTAGTGACTTTGCAGGTAATATTACTACACAGACTAATAATACATACTTCTACAGGTGTGCAGTGCCAGTTGTGAGTACAGTGAATCCAGTTCTTGTATAGATGATATTGTACGTACATACCTCTCAACCTGTTAGCATGGAACAGTATGGGCCAAACACTAACAAATGCAGGTACATAACTAGAGGGGATGGTTTTACATACTGTGCTCATACATTACTACCAAAGCGTTCTGTAAATGGATTTGCCTATAAATTGCATTCCAAGTAATATCATTTATCTGCTAATCAAACCAGACATATGGGGCATTAGTCATTACATTCGAAAAAATCATGACAGTTGAGAGGTGTGTTCATGTACATTAAGTAGGCTAGAGAGCCGGTGATTTCTTAATTGGCTGCCATGGGATTAAAACCCACAAGCTGTGACTCCAGGGAAAATGTGCATTTATTTTAACAGTTGACTGCTGTCAGATTAGAAAAGACATGCAGTGCATACAGGACTACATCACACTCATTAGAAAGGATTATTTATCCAGGCGCAATCCTGCTTTACACTTTATTGATATTGTTCCTTAAAATCTGGCAGAACATGAACTATCTTATCCATATACCTTGTTCTTGTAGTGGGAGGAATATACGACATTATTTGACAAAAAATGGCCATAACAGTCTTTAACCTTAACTGTGGGTATTGCACTACATTTATCAGACATTTGTTTGCAGTCTATCCATTTCATTTTACAATTGACAGTTGTCAGATTAGAACACACACGCAGTGAATACAGCCATACTGCACACTTATTTGAACAGATTACTTATCAAAGCACAATCCTGCTTTAAACTTTATTGAGAATGTACCTTAAAATCTGGCATTTATAGACATGGATATCCAGCCAGAACTTCAGCTACCTTACCCATATTCCTTTTTCCTGGAGTGGGAGGAATATACAGCATTATTTGTCAGAAAATGGCCGTAACTTAGGCTTGAACCTTACTGTGAGTACTGCACTACATTTTTCAGGCAATTTTTTTCTGACGTTTTATCCATTTCCTTTTTACAGTTGACTGGTGTCAGATTAGAACACTCATGCAGTGAATACAGCCGTACTGCATACTTATTTGAACACTTTAGTAATCAAAGCACAACTCTTCTTTAAACTTTATTAATAATGTACCTTAAAATGTGGCATTTATGCACATGGATATCTGGCCAGAACTTCAGCAAACGTACCCATATACCGTGTTCCTGAAGTGGGAGGAATATACAGCATTATTTGTCAAAAAATTGCCATGACTCAGGCATAAACCTTACCATGGGTATTGCACTATATTTATCAGAAAGGTTTTGTTTTTCTACACTCTTTATTCGCTTCTATTTTACAGTTGACTGGACTCAGATTAGAACACATATGCAGTGCCTAGAAGAACAGTGCATACTTATTTGTTTGAAAACAGTACATACGACAGCACCATTACAATTTAAAATCTATTGATTACTGTTGCTTCAAGTCTGGCATGTACAGCATGGATAACTGTGTCAAACTTCTAAGAAATAATCCATATACCCTCATCATTACTTGAGTGCAACCTACAGCATATTTCACACAATGAACAGAGTAGAAGAGCGACTGTTAATCTGAGTAGACCACAGCAGCAACTGATGTTTGGAAGCTATACTTCACAGTAATGCATGTTTACTTGATTTAACTTGCCTTACCATTTCAGGTAGGCAGTGACACATTATTAAATATATTACATTCTGGCAGGTATGTCATACCTGACTATTACGACTAGAAGCTCTCAATAATTTATTTGACAGCACATTATGCATTAGGTTAATACTTTGAGGTTTCCCTACTCACCACACTCATGACTCATCCTGGCTAGGCACCATGCATGGTGCTGAACATTGTGAGTCCTCTTGTCTGCAGCTGTTGAAAGAGAAGCAAACCATTATGCATACCATTTTTGCACTGAGTCAGCTTGTATATTTCTAAAGTACTGGCAAACCTACTTGCATATCTGTGGGGTATGCCCAGCCCTAGCCTCTTGGGACCCAGGTGTCCAAAGTTCCTCTCTTCCTTCACTTCAGGTCATAATGGTGATGACACTGTTCAACAGTGTGGGGAATACCAGTAGCACTGGTAAGATCCCTAGCCAAATGATCCCATGCCTCAGACTTACATTCTGAACATTGGTAATTACCCTGCAGCAGCCGGGGTTTGTTGTTTTTCACTAGGAGTTTAAGAAATGCTCTGGACTCCTGGACACCCCACCACTGCATCCAAAAGCAGTCTCCCTCTCCATCACCACCAGGCATACCAATAGCCAAGTGTGACTCCAATGAATGGTATAGAATTCCCACCTATTGACCTTAATATAGGGTGCATTCCCACCCTTACACATCATACTGTAACTTTCAAAAAAGTGCAGCCCTGCTTAGCATAATGCAAACCAGTTCAGCAAAGCTGAGCATCACAGAAACTCACACAACTAATGTTTCAGCAAAGGTTAGCAATACACAAATATTGTAGGCTGTTGACCATGTTTAAGTGGTGCTTAGCATTGTGCAGCTTTTCTAAATGTAACAATTTTTTATTTTGAACTAAACTAAAACACATTTTCACAGCAATAAATGTAAAAGGTATGACTGGCCAGGATTTGAACCCAAGACCTATCCCACGGTAGGTCTTGACTCACCCTATCTAGCCACTTGGCAAGCAATGAAAACCAGTATAAAAAAAAACAAAGTTTTTTGGCTTTTTCCAGTTAGGGGTCACCACAGGGGATCACCCGTCTGCAGATTGATTGGCAGTGGTGTTTTTATGGTGTTGAGTTGCCAGCCCAGTGCCCAGCCTTTAAAGAAGGCATACACATATACACATGTCTTCACATATACTACTAAGGTGCCTATTAGAGTTGCTAAGCACCACACCATTCCATGCAAACACACATTAAAAGGAAAAAAAAAATTGTGCAATTGATTACATCCGGTTTCTATTTTTAGATATATGGCAGGTGTCTAATATGTATGTATAAGTGCAGTTCAGCATTGCTAACCACCATGCCGCTCTGCACAAACAGGCACAATTAAAAAAATGTACAATTGGTTACATCCTGTTTCTATTTTTAGATATATGGGAGGTTTCTGCTATGTATGTATATGTGTTACTCAGAATTGCTAAGTACCATGCCTCACTGTGCAAACAGGCAGATTAAGAAAACAGAAAAAAATAAAATAAAAAACTATTTATACAATAGCAGAGTACATTACAGTGATTATGACCATGTGCTTACCATCTGTCTAGGAATTTCTTGGACAGACCACAAGTACGGGACAACTTCTACACTGCTGTTTGCATGGATTCAATATCGATGTTACTATGATCTCCCTCACAGTGCACCATGATTAATATGCATGGCATGCTGAGGTGGAACTGTGGCCATATACACAGGTAATTCTGTGTAGGCTCTACACAGAGCCTGCATAGATTTTATTGAATCCTGGGGAGTGTCTATTAGCCCAACTATAAATATAAGAAGGAAAAAGAAACAAATACCCTATCAGAACATGTAGAAAAGAACCCTGGATATGCCTTTAAATGTATTATTCTAGAAAAAGTTTTGCCTAATGTGAGAGGTGGTACATGGTCTCTAAATATAGAGAGGCATGAGCTGTACTGGCAATTGCATTTAAATGCTAACAGTTGGCCAGGTTTGAATGACCAAATATCATTGGCATGTATTTTAAAGTTGAAAGCATGGAGAGATAAGGTTTATTATTTCCCAGAAGTTTAAATTTGCACCTGCAAGATGTTTACAGCTTTTTAAACATTTATGTTCTTTGCATTTTATATGTTCTTTATATATTTGCTACTCTTGCTTTAAAAAATGCAGTTTGTACTGTTTGAGGGCTTGGTTGTCATATTACCTATTTTTAGATCACCTGAGTTTATAAATTAGTCTGATATTTGTTTTTTTTTTATCTGAATAAGTGTCTACTCTAAGAAACGAAAGTGCTACTCAATTAAATGTTTATTCTGTCAAGTACAGCTGTGCTTGTCTGCTTTTTCGGTTGTTATATGCTTTGAACATGTTACCCAGGATGAAATAATCATTGTATGATACATCAAGGTGTTTGGAGGAGTATTGGACATAGCTGTGGACTCACATATCATTCTAAAACTACCTATTTACAGAGTGCAATACTTAACGCAATGCCAGAGTGCAATACTAGCTTTCATAGTGTCAGGGAATACTTTATAGCTGATGATGTCAGCAGAGTCTGGTGAGAGAAAGATGGTAATAGCAGTATCCATCATCCCGGTGTAAAATCCAAAGAACCAGATACAAAGAAAAAGTGAAAGGCTCATTTAATGTCTGACTCTCCAGGAGTATGCCCATATAAGATAAAACAGCCCACTCCACATAAATAAAGCAGGCAAGAATCTTTAATAAAATGGGTAAGTGCTTTCTTCAATTCTAATCTGTTGGGACTTCATCAGAACCAAGATAAGAGTATTCAACTAATCAAAACAATTATGTGACAAAAACATCATGTGACAAGGAACATCATATGACAAGTAACCTCATGTGAAAGTATTACAACTTTAACTCATTACAGCCAAGTGATGTCTCCAGGCTTTTCTGCAGCTACATCCTACTGCACCTCTAGGTGTCAAATATTGCCTGTTCATATTTGCATTAATAATTCCAAAACCATGCTACATACAAGGTATCAGAATATTTTATCTTGAAGCATATATGATGGCAAGCTCAACTGTATTGATATATGACCTCTGTCAATTAGTATTTGGAAGAACTTTAAGGTGATGACTTAATTTTTTAAAGCCTGAAGCCACACCCACTGGGAGTTAAAGGTGCACACTTAAAAGAGTTCTACTGGAGGGAATGAGTTAAGTGAAAAGTTCTGAAATAGAAGCAAGTTCTAAAATAATCTGATGGGCTCTGCTAAATGCCTGTAAGTACGTTTAAAAAGTAAAGTAATGAAAAAGTAAAAAACATGCAAAATCATTTAAAACATAAAAGACAAGTACACTAAAAATAATATCATTATAATTTCCTAGTTCTTAGCTTTAGAAAAGGTATCAATGAAATGTGATCATTCAAACCCGGGGGTGGGTTGAAGCATTTAACCTTATTTGCCAAAATAATTCCCTATTCCCCTGGAAGGTTTCCCAATCACCTTCTCTTTCATGAAAGACAACCTCAAGAATATCAAAAAGGAATTTACTATAACTAGTACATGCTCCTGCCTTGTGCCCTGCAGAGTTCTACAGCAACAGAGAGACAAAAGAGAGACTTTGGAGTGATTAAGTATCATTTTTCTGCATTTTCTTGCTGCCTTTAGTTAATTACGCCTAAAAACGCCAATTTTCTAGAGTTTCTGTATTTAAAAAGTGTGTTTCAGCTACATATTGTCCTTGTTTTACTGCCTGCAGTTTAACAAAGTTGTTTTTTGTGTTTAAATTACCTGTTTAACTGTTGTAGGCTACACACTCAAGTGTGATAGCCATTTCTGTGAATTTAAAGTCTTTTTTTTATTGTATCTGCTTTATTTTCTGAAAAAAAACACAAAAAAAAAAAACTTGTTTTTCTGCCTTTCTAAGCTAGTTTAGTCCAGTTTTCAGGTAAGTACTGAATTCAGGGCTGTGTTACAAGTTTCTGTGTTTGCCATACCTTACTTGGATAGAAGGAAGTTTCTCTGTTCATTGTGAGAGAGGGAGCTTTGAGCAGCCTATCTGTCCCTGGAGGAGTGGTTTCAGCACTGAAATTAATAGTTTTTTTGGGCTAATTTCTATTTCCTTCATTTCCCTGCTATAAAACCCACATTTGCAGGGTTTATGTGCTTGTATACAGCTCAGCAAGCTCCTGCCTGGTGCCCTGCAGAGTTCTACTGCAGCAGAGAGACAAAAGAGAGACTTTGGAGTGATTAAGTATCATTTTTCTGCATTTTCTTGCTGCCTTTAGCTAATTCCTCCTTAAACGCTGATTTTCTAGAGTTTCTGTGATTTAAAAAGCTTGTTTCAGCTACATATTGTACTTATTTTACTGCCTGCACTTTAACAAAGTTGTTTTTGTGTTTAAATTACCTGTTTAACTGTTGTAGCCTACATACTCAACTGTGATAACCATTTCTGTGCATTTAAAGTGTTTTTTTATTGTATCTGCTTTATTTTCTGAAAAAAAAAAAAAAACAAAAAATATACTTGTTTTTCCACCTTTTTAAGCTTGTTTAGTCCAGTTTTCTGGCTAGTGCTGAATTCAGGGCTGTGTTACAAGTTTCTGTGTTTGCCCATACCTTACTTGGATAGAAGGACGTTTCTCTGTTCACTGTGAGAGAGGGAGTTTTGAGCAGCCTATCTGTCCCTAGAGGAGTGGTTTCAGCCCAGAAATTAGTAGTTTATTGGCCATTTTGGGTTAATTTCTATCTCTTTCATTTTCCTGCTATAAAACCTGCATTTGCAAGGTTTTCGTGCTAGTATATAGCTCAGCAAGCTCCTGCCTGGTGCCCTGCAGAGTTCTACAGCAACAGAGAGACAGAAAGGAGACTTTGGATTGATTAAGTATAATTTTTCTGCATTTTCTTGCTGCCTTTAGCTAATTTCGCCTAAAATGCTGATTTTCTAGAGTTTCTGTGATTTAAAAAGCTTGTTTCAGCTGCATATTGTACTTATTTTACTGCCTGCACTTTAACAAATTTGTTTTTGTGTTTAAATTACCTGCTTAACTCTTGTAGGCTGCACACTCAAGTGTGATAGCCATTTATGTGCATTTAAAGTGTTTTTTTGATTGTATCTGTTTTATTTTCTGAAAAAATAAATATACTTGTTTTTCCACCTTTCTAAGCTAGTTTAGACCAGTTTTCAGGTTAGTGCTGAATTCAGGGCTGTGTTACAAGTTTCTGTGTTTGCCCATACCTTACTTGGATAGAAGGAAGTTTCTCTGTTCACTGTGAGAGAGGGAGCTTTGAGCAGCCTATCTGTCCCTGGAGGAGTGGTTTCAGCCCAGTAATTTGTAGTTTATTGGCCATTTTGGGCTAATTTCTATCTCTTTCATTTCCCTGCTATAAAACCCACATTTGCATGGTATTGCACGCCGGGCAGTGCCATTTAGCTAAGGTATAACTATTCCCAGCTCCACAAAGTCTACTCTTCAGTTTTTCCCTTGGAACTAGACAAACTTTCAACTTAAGCACTCAAATAATTCACTTCTCATCCCTGCACTTGCTCAAAACTCATAGCAAGCACTAATAAACCTTAGCACTAGACCCGCCTATACTGTGGAGAAGGACAAGGCTCACTATTCAACCTTACCAGCCAATCAGTAAAACAGTTCACTGTACCTATCCAGGCATGTCCAAAGGGCAGTTTCAGGTGTACTCTCCAGTCCAACTGGTGAATCTGGGCATTCTGAGGCAATGTTACAATTGCCTCATTTACACAGACAACCCTCTCCTCCTTCCACCAAACACTAATACATGCAAGAGATGCAATTATACAGCCAAACTGGAGGCTAAGCTCTCTCAACCCAAGACTGGACCAGGCAGTCAAGAGGAGAAGGGAATTATTTGAATCACACTACCAGTCTCACATAGACCTATGAAACCAGCACTGGAAAAAACACACATAAATACACAAAAACATACTCAAAGGCTCTAAATAAAAATCTGCAAAAGCAACCTCCACCCCCCAACACAAACCATGAAACACATACTTCACAAAACCATTGTGCCACACAATCACAGCCCTTAAGGCAAAATAACATACCCAACACGCTAGTAAAAGGTGACTCTATAATCAGGCAAACTGATGTCCCACTCACTAGGCTGAACAAGGACAAGGTTACTGTTAGTTGTCTGTCAGGTGCCAGGATCCACCACATAACACAAGCACTCAGGTTACTCCAGAACAAGTACAAATATGACTCTGTCAATGTCATTGTTGGTGTGAATGACCTGAGCCATACCTCCCTGGACTATATGAAAAGAGACATGGAGGAGCTCTCTGATCATGTAGCCCAGGCTGGTATGACCCTGACCCTGAGTAGCATCCTGCCCTCACCAAGAATGATACCACTTTAAAGAGAAAAAAATATCAATTTCAACAACTGGCTAAGCTTCTGGTGTCATTCAAAGGGGATCCAGTGTCTGTCAGCCTGGGATGACATGCTCGACAAGCCATGCTGCTTTGATAGAGACGGCTTGCACCTGTCTCCCTTAGGCTTTCGAATACTGGTCAAGGCTGTTGCCACCCCCATACTGCCTTTTTTAGGCAATTCTCAAAAGACAAACCCACTGCCATAAATAGCACAAGTAACAAAAAACTGAGGGTAATGCTGCTCAATGCCAGAAGTCTAAACCTCAAAATGCACGCACTCGAGGCACTTCTTAGTATGGAGAAAATTGATATATGTGCAGTAACAGAAACCTGGTTTAAGGCTCCAGAGAGCAACCCAGCACTACCAGGCTACAACTCATACCATACATTTCGAACAACAAAACCTGGACTGAAATACAAAAGGCAGGGGAGTATCCATATTCATCAAGGATACCCACACCTCCAGGTTAGTGGCACAGCACGATGCTTCAGAGATCATCCACGTGCAACTAACAATGGGTGAAACTGCTATTCAAATTATAACTTGCTACAGATCACCCACCATGTCCCAGGACCACCACTCCGCATTCCTGGAAACACTGGGAAACATAAAGGTCCTACCAAACACCCTGATATTGGGTGGTTTCAATTATCCAAACATTAACTGGGAGAACTACTCAAGTACAGACTACCTTGCCCAACATTTCCTAGAATTTATAAACTCAAATGCCCTGGATCAACTGGTTAACACCCCCACCAGAGGTGACAACATATTAGACCTGGTCATCACCAACATGGGTAACCGGTGTTCTACACTGGAGGTCAACCCGTCACTGGTTAGATCTGACCATAAACTAATCATTCTGGATATCCACATTCCGCCACCACCCCTGATCAAATAAACCACTGTGAAAAACTTTTCTAAAGCAAACTTCACGTTACTTAAGACCGAGGTGGGAAGTTTCAAAGCCCCCATGCTAAAGGATAATGCTGTCCAAGCTGCAAAATTCTTTACTACTGTACTCTAGTGGCACCTACAAGAATGCATGCATCGTGCTATCCCAAACAAAGCCAAGACTCACTCCTCCAAGAAAAAGAAACCAGTCTGGTGGACCCCTGCCATAAACAAGCTATACAATAGAAGGAGGAAACTAGTACAGAAAAGAGTAAAATCCCAAGAAGGGAAGACATCCCTCATCAGTATCAGCAAGAAACTACATTCCTCATAAAATCATCCAAGGCAAGCTTCGAAAGAAAAATTGTCATGGACTTCAAAGATAACCACAAGGCATTCTTTAGCTATGTCAAGAATCTACGTGGCAATTCTCAGATCTGCTCGGAGTTAGTGCAAAATGGCATAAAATACACTGAACCGACTGATATAGCCAACATCCTGGCAGACAGATTCAGTTCAAACTTCACCCCCTTCTCACCCCAAAAAGGGCCCATAACTATACCAGAGGAATGTAGTGCCCCTGAAATCACAGACAGGTTAAAACAACCCTTTCCAAAGCCAAAAACACAGCATCAGTGGGACCGGATGGTGTCCCAGGCTGCGTCCTACACGAGCTCAAAGATGAACTAACCCCTCACCTAAACACACTGTTTAAACTCAGCCTCTCCACAGGCTATGTGCACACAGAGTGGCACACAGCAATGGTTATTCCGTTCCACAAAGGTGGAGCCAGAACAGACCCTGGGAACTATTGCCCTATAAGCCTGACTAGCTTGGTCTGCAAAGCTATGGAGTGCATCATCATGGATCTCATTAACAGAGACATTGGAAACTTCCAAACACTGGACCCAACCCAGTTCAGCTTTGTTAAGGGCAGATCATGCCTCCTAAACCTGGTGGACTTCTTTGAGACAGTTACCAAGGCTATAGACGAGGGAAAGGTGGTCCACACAAACTACCTAGATCTTGCAAAGGCCTTCGACACTATTCCCCACGCAGGTATTATTGACAAGCTCACCAGCCTGAACATAAACCCCTATGTCATGAGATGTGTTGCCAACTGGCTCACGGACAGAACCCACATGATAAGAGTTGCAGAAGCTAGGTCTGACTATAAATCTATTACAAGTGGCATTCCCCAGGGCTCAGTCCTAGGACCCCTCCTGTTTGGCATATACTTCTCAGAGGTACAGGCAAGCACAGGAGGACTATGGCTCACCAAGTTTGCAGACGACTGCAAACTAGGGGCTATAATTGACTCTCTGGCTGACACAGACATCCTCCAAAAAGGGTCTCACTGAGACAGATACCTGGTGTCAAAACCATGGTCTCAAGCTAAATGCCAAAAAGTGCATAGTCATCCCCTTTGGAAAAAGCAAAGTACCCACAAACTACCACATAGGTGGTAGCCCCCTAAATACAGAAGACATAATAAGGGATCTGGGGACCTAAGTAGATAGTAACCTCTCCTTTGATAATAACATTGCCAAAGTGGTTAGAAAATCCTTCTATGTGGCCCACCTAATCACAAAAGGGTTTGCATCCAGATCAAAAGAGGTCATTGGACCCCTCTATGCATCACTCATCAGACCCATCATAGAGTACAATGACCCATTTTGGATGTATCTTAGAAGACACCTGCAACAACTGGAAAGACCACAGAAGTTCCTCACCAAAAGGATTAATGGCCTCAAGCAGATGCCCTATGCAGCTCGACTTAAGAAACTCCAGCTGTACTCGGTTGCATACCGCCAACTCAGAGGTGATCTCTGCCTGACATACAAGGCCATGTCCAACCCAGAATTGATGGACATGCTTACCTAAAGAAAGCCATATCCCCTTGAGCCACATGCTCCAGGGATCTAAACCTCACCACAACAATAAACAGGACATGCTGGAGTGATAGATTCCTGTCCCAGAGACTTCCCATGCTCAGGAACAAGATTCCAATCTACATTAGGCAGAGCTCCTCGCTAACCATCTTCAAGAGAAAACCTTAATGAGTGGATGGGAAACAGAAAGTTTACCCCAGGGATCACTTTAATGGCTCTGCTGGACAGAGGCGCAGGGAACTAATCTAAGGGGCCGGTGAAAGCCAACACATTCTGGCTATTCTTATAAATGCCTTTGGGCAGATAGCCTAGTACCAACCTATAAACCTATGTCAGTTTGTGCTTAAAGAGTGAACTACTACGATTTATCTTAGAAATGTCATAATAATGCCTGTAGACATGCAAAAGCAGCTTTCTGTTTTGCCAACATAAAAATGATTACAACCAGAGCAGATGGCTATTTAAACTATTCATTTTGTGGAACTGTAACATTTTACTAATTTCACTTCTTGGTCTCTACACAAACAAATGAAGGGGCACTCTTTGCAGACTCTACATTTATATGTGCCTTTTGAGAAGTTTTTCTGTATATGCACTTGATGCTTTCTCAGACAGGTTTTTTAAATTATTTCCTGGTTTGTAAATGAAAGAAGGTTTGCCAACAAGACTGTGTAGGTTGTGGTCTGTTTTGAACAAATTCCAGTTATTTTGTATTATCCTTTTTATTTCATGGGCAAATCCATTAAATGTAATTACAGAAGCATTAGTAAAGCAAATAGGTGTGTCTTTAGTGGCCTCTGTCCTTTGCTTACTCTTGTAACAGTGTCCTACAAGGGGGCAATATTTATTCCCCTGCTCTTTAACTATCTCTAACCTAATAGTTTTGATCAACTGCTGTGGATACCCCCTTTCTAAAAATATGTTGATAATCTTATGACATTCTGCCAAAAATAAGTCAAAAGTTGAACACATTCTAGCTGTCGAAATCAATTGCCCTCTGAAAACACCTTTTTTGCAGGTATATGGGTGACAGCTTTTAAAATGTAAATGGGTGTTAGAGAAAGTGTCTTTCCTATAAATGGTAGACTCAAATATTTTCAACTTCAAACTTTTTGAAATCCAGTAGTGGTGTTTATGACTTCCATGAATTTAGGTATTTCCTCTTCTGCACTCACCTAGAGAAAAAATAAATCACCTAGGTATCTAAAGTAACATTTCCAACAGAATGAAAAAGTAGAGTCCCAAATATATATTTTCACCCATGTAAACATTACCAAATTGGCAAAAATCACATTGCAGTCTGCACCCATTGCCACCCCTGTACCTGTGAGAAGTATTGTCCCTCAAAATAAAAAAGTTGCTTTTTAATACAAGTTCCAAAAGATTCATAAGTAATCTAATTAAGTGGTTATCTGGCTGTGTAAGCCCTGGTAAGCTGAATGAAAAAAATCTAAACCCATATTGTGGAGAATAGATGTAAATAAATCTGCCTCATCTACTGTTAAAATATATTTTTGTCATTATATAAATCATGGGTTAGCTTACTGAGAAAACCACAAGAGTCCTTTAAAATGTATTGGGTGGAATCTAAAATATTTTTAAGGGTCTGATCAGCAAATATTGCTAGTGGCTACATTTCTCACCCTTATGCAGAGACTATAAGTCTATGTGGAGGATCATCTACATTTTTCTGCACTTTCAGGATTTCAAAGACAGCTGGTATAATGTGATTTCTGATATAAAGAAAATTATATGTCTCGGTGACTATACACAATCTTCTAGGAATAAATCAATCTTTATATATACTATCCCAAATATGAAGTAACTGCAAACCACATGCGAAGACAGACTGCATAGGACTATAAAGACTTCCAGTTCCATGAATATTACTGCATAAAAACTTTATTCAAAGTGATTGAGTGCTTTCATCCTGCTTGACAGGACTTCATCAAAATCTAAAATCAATGAACAAATAAATGACCTTATATAACCTAAATCATAACCAATCATTACATCTTGTTAAAAATTAAAAGGGCAAGTAGCAAAATTGTCAGTAAGTCACCACAAAACACTAAGGTGAACATTAAAACTTGTATTCTAAAAATAATAGTTAAAAAAACACATGAGCACTTTTATAATAAACGTAAAAACGTATGCTCTACATGCACACCATTACCTATCTAAACTGGGCTACTTAAGAATATTCAGCTCTGATTTGTAGAACAGGTTTCAAAGAAATATTTTCATTAATACCCGGGGGGGTAGAGGTATTCAACATTAACTACCACTTCACTTCTTTTTCTTCAAGCAAAACTTTGTGGTCACCACCCCTAGGGTTGACTGCTAATTTTTCCAATATACCAATTTTAAATGTATGGCACCCTGGACTACTAGACAGATGTCTATATAAAGTGTTGTTGGCAGTTTGTTTCCTAATCTGATATGTGTGCTCATATATTCTATTTTTTATGCCTTGTCAGTTTTCCCAACATAAAATGCTGGACAGCATGTACACACCACTAAATATATGACACATGTAGTTTTACAATTACCATTTTAAAGGAGACCCTTGTTTTATTAATATTCTCCATCTGTAACTCAACATTCTTCAAAATATAAGAACATTGACTACATGAGCCACACTTTTTTATACCAAAGTTAACCATAACATTTGGATGAATTTTTACTTTGTCTAGATTATTTTTTCAAATTGGCTCCTGTTTTGTATATGAAACACAGGCGTTCTCCTCCAAGGCTAAAAATCTCCCCATTGCATCTTAGTAAATTCCAATTTCTAGTAAACATGTCCTTAATCTCTTCTGTGTATGGACGATATTCTAATACAAGGCCCCTGTTGTAATCACTAACATTCTTGTTTTCTACTAAAGGCTCAAAATGTTCCCCTAAAAGGGGTCTGCACCTGTCATTCAAGTGATATATGACATATTCCACTGTGTCTTTCACTAGCTTAGATGGATACCCCCTCTCAAGAAACATACATCCTACCATATCTAATTCCTTTACCACATCCTCATAAGTAGATGTCATCCAGGCTGCTCTCATGCATTGTCCTGTCAGAATATTTTTTTCTAGCTGTAAGGGTGACAGCTACTATATTCAAGGTAGGAATTATTAAAAGTGGGCTTACAATACACTTTGGATTTAAACTTTTTTATTATAATGGGAGATACAGGTGTCTGGATAGGAAATGCCAGTGCAATCATAAGTGTACATAAAATTGAAAAAAGTACTAACATTGTTAAAATATTTCACAAAGTTGTTGATTTCTGTAATACTCTCTTTCCAGAGAATAAAGACATCATCCAGAAACCGTACATATAACTTCAAATTGCCTGAAAATTCACTATTAAACATGTTTATTTTCCCATTCAGTAAGGACAAGAGTAGCGAATATGGAGGCACAAGATGCCCCCATAGCAACACCTTTTATCTGTTTGAAATATTCCCCTTCGAAATAGATGAAATTATTTTCCAGCCATGTAGTCATCAACTCAACTACTAGTTGTACCTTGTCCCACTTTAAATTGGAAAAGTTTACCATGCTGTCTTGAAACAATTCCAACCCTTCCTTCTTTGGTATGGAAGTAAAACGATCAGCTACCTCAGTGGTTAAAATTCTAAGATCTTTTTCCCATATTTCATTTTGTAATCTCTCTAGAAAGTCCCAAGAATCCTTTAAAATATGTTGCACTTTTGTATAAGTATGTTTTAACCAACTGTCTATAACCACTCCATATGGGAAAGTTTTGGACTTGTGACTAGACACTAAAGGATGAAATGGGGGGGGGGTTAAAAGCATGTTTATGAACCTTTGTGACTCCAAATATGGTGGCCAATACCTTCAAATAATTATAAATGTCCAGTGAAATTCTTTGATCTAATAAATATTCCTCCAAGCATAAATCCATTCTTTGGTGGGCTATATTGATCTCATTAATAAATACAGACTCATACACCTCAGCATTATATAAAATTTCATACATCCTACTGAGATACTCAAACTTATGCTATGTTGATTTCATTTTTGGAAACAATAGTATATCTGTTTGCATCTTGTAACCTACTGTAGATTTTACTCACATGATCAATATTTTCAGCTATTACAACCCCACCTCCCATATATGGTTTCAATAAGGTGGTTATTTCTCAAGATGCTGAGTGTTAGTACTTCTTAAATAGTCAAATTTCTTACTGTAACCCTCTTGGCTTTATAAGAATTCTAAATTAAAGGCAGCTATAATAGAATTTAAAGGGTGGTTGTAGGTACATCTCTCCTTCTCAAGATGGTGGAATGTGGAATATTACACACATACATATACAAATACTTCAAGCATGGTTATTAATGCCCTTTTGGCTTGCCAATATACCTGAACACTTGACCCCATAATAAGTATCTAGGGTGTTCTTAAAATATCTAAACTAGTAATTTGGTAGTATGTTCCATACATCAGCTGCTCTCTCAAAGAACCAATTAGTGCACTTCTCATTCCTATAAAATCTTCTGCATAGGTTGTCTGATGACTGTCTATTACATTTTGATAACCCCAAACATTCCCAGAGGTAGTTATCTCTAAATGCCATATATACCTGAATAAGATCTCCTCTTTGATGTCTATAAGAGACACTGCCCAAGTTCAGATATTTTAGTATTTCATAATAACTTAAATTTTTACATCCATGGATGATATATTTCCATTGTAGTCTTTACAGTTTACTCATGCTTGTTTTCTTATAAAATTTCCATATTGTTATTCCATTGTTATTGGGTCTAATGTAGCTAACAAACAATGACTTTATCATTTCTGATTTCCTAGACTTTATACATCTTTTTATGCAACTTATTGTTCTATAACTATAATTAATCAGTTGATTGATATGATTAGGAAAACTCATCTGGGAACCTAGGTTCTTAAATGAGTCTACAGTTTCAATCACGGTGAACTGTATTAAATATTTACCTTTCAATTTAGGTCTCCCAAATCTCACATGCTTAGTTTTTGATGTATTTATCATCATATTTTTCCCCAGTGCCCAGATGGTCAGTTTAGTCAAGTTATTTTGCAGACATGCCTTATCTGTAACACATGTAATCAGTTTACCCAATCTGAGGTCATCTGTATATAGACTGTACAACACCTCAGATGGAAAAGTTAGGACTGAAAGATACAATCTAAACAAATAAGGGCCTAGGATAGAGCCTTGTGGGACACCCTGACTACAACCAAAATTTCACCTGTCCAATTTCTGTATGATACTTGCCATGTCCTATTTGTAAGCCACACAGCTATCCATCTTATCAAGAGTACATCAATACTTAGTTGTTCTAATTTATTGGTTAGTGTTTTGCGTATGACTCTGTCAAATGCTGAAGTTAAATCTATATAAATTATATCACAGCACAATTTTTCATTCATAGCTGTTATTATATTGTTATAGAACATCATGTTACAGGTGGTAATAGATCTATTTTCAACATATGCATGCTGATATATGGTTTCAAGTGCCAACCTATCCAATTCTAACAATAATTAAACCAAAATTACCTTCTCCATTATTTTTCGACAGCATGAAAGTAGACTTAAGGGTGTCTGTGTCTCTGGGTTTGTCCTACCCCCTTTCCTTAAGGGCAGGTTTAATGAGCAGATATCTCCAATGTTGAGGAATCTCCCTATATTTTATATGACCTAGTGAGTAATAGATAAAATGGTACTGTAAGTTCTTGTTGAAGTGTTCTCAGGTCATAATTACTAATACCATTTCCTCCCTGTGCTTTGTTTAGATCCAGTTTACTCAGTTCTATTTCAATGTAGGTTAATTTGATTCCAGTATCTGAGATAACCTGGATGTGACTAGGACAACTTATCAGACCCTTTGTGGAGCCATTTTGTGTGCTCAGATAATTAAGAAGAAAAAATCAATTTTCTATGTGAACAACTTTAGTTCTAAAAGAACATCTGAAATGTCAGGTGAAGTTTGGGTTCAACCCTAAACTTAATAGTAAAATGTGCTTGGTGGTAAAGTATAAATTACTATAATTAAAGATTTTGAACCCCCTACAACAG
This sequence comes from Protopterus annectens, assembly GCF_019279795.1. Lineage (NCBI taxonomy): Eukaryota > Metazoa > Chordata > Ceratodontiformes > Protopteridae > Protopterus > Protopterus annectens. The sequence continues at coordinate 909,219,421 of NC_056735.1, forward strand.
TGTATTTTCCTATCTATAACTTTAATGGTGTCATTTTCTAAAATATGGGGTTTGAAACTGAGCTAGAATTTAGTTGTAGGTTCTCAGTGATACTCCTCTCCCTGTTACTCACCCACTGTCTCATCTTCTCCCCCTTCCAGAGGTATGTTGATAAAGCAGGGATTCATAGAAAAGGTTAAATGGTTCTTTGGGTTTTACACCCACGCTTTTGAATCCATGTGTGGGGGGATCATCAACGTTATTTAAACTATAATCTGATGTGGTGTTATTACCCGCACAAAACAGTTACAATTCTGTCTGGAGCCCAGATCTGAAGTCGTATCTTGATTGTGAATAATAGTGGCTTCTGTCATATTAATGTCATCATGTGGTACATCTACAAAATTCACATTGTCCCTTAATAGCTTCTTTTTCTTCAGATTAATAGCAACCTTAAATTTCTTCTCTATGCTAAAAAAAATAACTTGACCATACTTTCACTTGTTTAAATCAAACAGTAAATCATTAAGAATTGTGTTGTTTAGTACAGTAATCTCATCAGAGTATTAGTCTGCAGAGTATTCCATTTGATAATAAATTCCATGAGTTCAAACCCATGACTGTCAAACATACTAATTAGTTCTTTGTGCTCTGTGCTGTTACAAACAAGTCCATTTGGAAACTGTGAAAAGTCTATGTCCCTTTTCTTACTAAGGCATTCCTGCAAGAAACATGTATCAAGTTGTAAGTTTCTTACCTTAATAAGTACATAGGTGGACATAGGTGGAGACTACACAAGCCTTTTAATGCTGAATTCCTGCTGTAAAATTTTCTCCCTAATGTCAAGCAACTACACAAACACACACACACACATCAGCTGACTGCAGTAAGAACAGAACCCTTACATAAGTACACAAACTTGAGACCTAAGTGTTTAATGCAAACATCACAGCATTAGTCTGACTTGGAAAATGTCAAGCAACACTTTATAAGTGATGGCATTAGCAGTGTCTGGTGATTAAATGATGGCAATAGCAATGTCCCACATGGTGTAAAATGCTCTCTCTAATGTCAAGTAAGTACACAAACAAATGCACATCAGTTGACTGCAGTGAGAACAGAATCCCTATGTATCTAAATACACTGACTAGAGACCCCAGTATTTAACCCATGTGCCTCAGCACAAGTCTGACTTTTGCAAGGCTGCAAGACAATTTACAGTGGATGACATCATCACTGGGTGTTTGAGAGAAGATGTTGGTGGGCCTGAATGAAATGGATGTGTAGGCATGCAGAACTGTACAAATATTTGTACTCCATGAGATTGTAGAGATGAGTGGAGGATATACAATTATGCTCTTCTGAATAGACAGATGCACACACACACACACACACACACACACACACACACACACACACACACACACACACACACACACACACACACACACACACCAGTTGACTATAAAGTGCCACAGCTCAAGTCTGACTTTTATACAGCTGCAGTACAATTTATAATGGATGACATCATTGGATATTTCAGAGAAGATGTTGGGATGCCTGAATGAAATGGATGTGTAGGCATATACAACTGTCAAAATATTGGTACTCCATGGGATCATGGGATTGTAGAGATGATACACAGTTATGCTGTTCTGACTAGACAAACACACACACACACACACACACACACACACACACACACACACACACACACACACACACACACACACACACACACACACACACACACACACACACACACACGCGACTACAAAGTGCCACAGCACAAGTCTGACTTTTATAAGGGTACAGGACAATTTATAATGGGTGACAACATCAATGAATGTTTGAGAGAAGATGCTGGGTGGCCTGAATAAAATGGATGTGTAGGCATATACAACTGTCAAAATATTGGTATTCCATGGGATTGTAGAATACACAGTTATGTTCTTCTGACTAGACACACACACACACACACACACACACACACACACACACACGCACGCACGCACGCACGCACACACACACACACACACACACACACACATACCAATTGACTGCAGTGAGTTTAAGTATACAGCTTTGAGAACTCAGTACTTAACACAAGTGCAACAGCACAATTCAAACTTTTACAAGCTTGCAAAACAATTTATAGTCGATGACATCATTACTGGCTATTTGAGAGATGTCAGGATGCCTGAATGAAATGGATACCTAGCTGTGTGTAATTGCCAAACTATTACAGCTCTGCATGTTGCCAGAGTGATAAGTGTGCAAAGTGTAGCATTTACTGTTGTGCTTCCAATATGCAGGTATACGTTAAATAGACAGCTTTGCAAACTATATGGAAACAGCTTTCCACATTACTACAAGAATTGGAAAATCTGGATGGGTATTGCCATTATACAGATGCCCATGGTATATAATAAAGCATTTTTTATTTATTTCTGTAGTGTAGTTGATATATTTATGACAAATACTCAGTGACCAAGTTTCAATGCATGGGTGCAGGTAACACATGTCTACAGTGTAAATATGTGTTCTTTCCTTAAAAAAGTGCCTTGCCTTATTTGTGTTTTTACATATACTTTCATGGGATACAGACTAAATGGACAATAAACATGTCATGCATACTATTGTGCAATTTTCATAGTGCAACGTCAGGCAGGGTGTTTGAGCAATTGATGTCAAAGTGTTTGCACATGCGAGATACCCATTTCTAATGCTTTGCTTAACCCTGCACAAGCACATTAAGTAGAGAGGTGTAGCAGTTAGCAATAAGTACGGTACTGAGTGTAAGGAGCACACTTGCTGCCTGGCTGACTCTGTGGCAGCAGATGTAAACGCACTGACAGATTTCTTTTGTAGCCCTGATGATGCAAGGTTCAAATCCAGGTGTACCTAATAGTTTTAAATGAAATGAAATTATTCTTTATTCTACATTCACTGTGTCTTACCTTAACAGAGTGTGTTTAAGCAGCACTGAATGGAGGTAGATGAACTAAGGAAGAGCTGTACACCACCTCTGGGCATTGGTGCACAATGCCAAACTCTGCAGAAAGACAGAGGACAAAAAGTTAAGGGCTCCATTGTTTTTTTGTTTTTTTTTACTCATTTGTTTTGTGTGTGATTCTATTTTTTGACCAGATTAAAGTTGTTAAAATGCGGTAGCTAGGAAAACAGTTATATGCAGGGGGTCAATCAAGGGGAAGAACAAAGAGGAAGCAATATAGGAATGTGCATGAGGGTGGTAGGAAAGAACCATACTATCCAACAACAGTGTAAAATGAAAATATATACAAACTATTAGCTGAATTTGGACTATCACCTCAACAAAGCAGTGTGACAGCAACACAATTATGTTGTATAGTCAATTGTATAGAATCAAGTGTCAAAAAGACATGTGTGTGAAGTGGAGAACTATGTATGGAACAATTTTTGTTTTGTTTTTTACTTCAGGAAGGGAGAAATGTTGGGTAAGAGACATAGCATTTCTAAGTCAGGTAAGTAGGGTAGCTGAGGAAACAGATGCAAACAAACAGGACAAACAAGACAAGACACAGGAGTAATGATGGAGAGGACAGGTTGAGTATACCATGACTGTGGTTAGAGAGTAGGCAGCAGATGCCCATGCCTATCAAACATGGGGACAGTGAGACTCTAGTCTTAACCCACAGGACTCTCATCACTGTCTCATTATTCCACTAGCTGTTGGAGTACTTGATGTCTACTCCTATGGACCATAGGTGACAGCAGTCTTTCCATTTGATATAGACATGCACCAGTGGAGCTGTGCACAACCCTATGCACGAAGCCTGACATCTTCTGGTGGGTGATAAAATCCTCATCTCCACCAATACTCCTAGAAGGTATGACAACACCAGCTGCTGGGGTAGTGCAACTTGATGTGGAGATCCCAGGTAGTACAGGGGCAGCAGAGGCAGTGCTGTCAGGTTGGGTCATAGATGTGCTGTGTATCAGTGCAGGAGCCAGTGGAGTGGGGGCAGGCTGAGCCACAGGGTAAAGCATTTTGTGATTTGTCAGAGATGGATGACATGAAAACGTTTTGACAACACAGAATAAAAAGAGAGATAAGGGTTAGGGTAAGAGGAAAAAAAGAGATATAATTAGTAACATCATATCTCTACTATTACATTGAAGTATACTTCTTAATAACTACAAACTAAAATTAAGGATTGCTCAAAGTAATCCTTGCAATGTGCATGTATTGCACATATGCTTGGTCCAGTTATACAGATTAAGTTAGTAGCATGGCATTTATGCCACTTGTGTTCACATTAAAGTATGTATGTAATATATTTTAAAGGATTTTACTATGTATTTGTTACTTGTGGTATTTGTGTGACTACAGTATTAGACTTGACTCCTACAGCTAGCGTGTGCTACAGACTGAAGCATGCATGCTTGATTTTACAGTTAAGATATGCATGATTACTTTACTACAACCTATAGAAAAACAATACTTTAGCTAAAATAATAGTTCTTTTGTACTGCATACATACTCCTTGCTTTCCTCAGTCCCTCTAGATGCTCAGCATGGACATCTCTATTTGCCATAATCTCTTGATTGGCTGTTAAATAAAGAGAAAAGAGTAAGAGGAGCATTATGCATACCAGTCTTGCCAATATATAGCTTTCTATCTACTATAAATTCTCTTTATCAGTATACTTACACAACTGTCAGATGTCAGCCGTCCTGCACTCATCCAGCCACTGGCTGAGAGCATCACTCCTGCACCTTTTCAGGTCATTAACGTGAAGCCTGCACTGTTCTCTAGTGAATGGAATGCCAGTTGCACTGGAGACAGCCTTAGTCAGACTATTCCATGCCTCAGACTTGTACTGGTATAGTCCCCCTGCAAGAGCCTTCGGCTGTGGAACTTTATACAAGATGTCCAGTGAAATATAATACACACACATATAACAGTTACATGGGGCAGTAGTGAGGCGTAAAGCTCATTCTGTCTCAGTGATCTTTTGATACTTTATACAAATGTCTGCTTCTTTCTCTTTCTTACTGACATGCACCCACTACCTTTTGCATCAGCCTAGGCCTCCTTTCCTCCCCACAATACACTCTGCAAATGATGATGACTGTGCCGCATCCTTGTTTTCTATCTTGTGGATTCAGGGATACATAAGTCTTTTGTCTGATGCTCAGGATACATAGCTGACTTAGTACTTAGTATATCTGTTTTTGTGATGCTGTTTTGGAAATTGTAATGCTTTCTTACAGATTTTTGTAATGTGTAGATCCCTCCCAAACTCTTGGATCAAAAGCTGCACCAATCCATATATAAAAGTATGACAAAGGCCCAACAATGGGGAGAGTTTTTAAACATTGTGGTCTTACAAACATAGACAGTTGATGGAATAACAGGTTTTGCATTACTATTTTTTATGTTAGTTCTGAGGGATATGAAGTCTGAAACTAAAATGTGTGTCATTATTTTCTCACATCACTCTTTAATGATTTGCCATTATAAACACCAAAGTGTGGACATTCAGTGAAAATATGTACATTTTGGACATAAAGTCTATTAGTTGATAGAGGACACGTGTTGACATAAGTTAGCGCTGTCACATCTTGATGTAATTGCTGTAAAAATCACCCATGTTATACTTATTTGCAGTACCAAGTAACAGTATGCAAGGATATGCCATTTACTCTATTCCAGGTTCAGCACTTACCTTGGAAAACCAGCAGTTGCAAGAATTTTAGTTCAGGGCTGACTCTGTTTGATGCTAGCAGTACACAGCCATTACATGGGAAAGTAAAGGTTGTGAACATTGCCTGGCATGAATGTTACTATATGTATGTGCATAGGATGAAGGTTTTAGCCTCTCAGGTGGTGAATGTGTGTGCTATCTATTGCCTCTTGACCAGTGCAATGCCATATTTTGGGCATCTACATCTGGAAACACTCACAGCAGCTGCTGGTTCCCCCTCTGACTCCTCACCTGTGTGCAGCTGTGGTGACCCTGCCCGTGTTTGTGGTATGCGTGGCCCTTCCCCTTGCTGTTCCTGCTGAAGATGTTTTCCCAGAATAATGTTGTGAAGCATGGCACAGGTGGTGAATATTTCAGCACATGTATGGGGATTGTACTGCAGGGCTCCCCCCGATGTATCTAGGCATCAAAATCACAACTTTGGTAGCCTAAACACACAATCAGGGATATTTCTTGTTTGAGTGTTCACCTCATTATAGCATTCTTCAGTTAGTGTGTGTGCATTTCTGATGGTTGTATCAACTACAGTTCTAATGCATAATCTGCATCCCCAAGTAAATGACCATGCTGGGTATCCCCCTTAGTAAACAGCTTATACAGTTGAGAGATGTGTGAGATATGTGAGTCAAGTTAACTGCCTAGGCTGCCAGCACACACATTCAGGATGATTCCCTTAGCATTACACATGACATGGCAGTTAATGGAGTGGTAGCCCTTTCTATTTATGTACACCCTTTCCTGTTCCCCAGGGGATGCTTTAATTTCTACATGTGTACAGTCTATGGCACTCAGTACTTCAGGGTAGTGTGCTACAGGATAGAGCTCCTGTATAGTTCTGGCTCTGTCCTCAGGTGTACAGGAAAACATATGTAACTCACTGGCATGTTGTAGCATAGCATTCAGGAATTGATGGGGGATCCTGAATGCTGATGCCTGTGAGTCTCCCAGCATGTCCCCTGTTGGTCTCTGGAAATCTCCTGAAGCTAAGATTCTAAGTGATACACATACCTTAATCTTCACTGGTATTTGGTTCTTCTTGATTTGTCCTTGCTCTCACTTGAGGACAACAGAGGTTACAGAGTTCCTGTAGTGTGTCTCTACCCACCCTGTAGCACTAAATTATAGAGTGCTATAATTTCCACCTCATGCAGATTATGAAAAGTTAAACAGGGAGTAAACACCCTCCTCCTTCTTGGCCATGGTCTATTAGCAGTAACAGCCGCAAAAACATGGGTCTGCTGCACATACACATGAATAAGGGCAACAGCATCCCCTAACATTCGTTTGGTGTAGCCTAGTTTCTGTGGCTGTAGTCTAATAGGTTCTGGAGATCACAAGGAAAACCAGCACTAAGTCTAAACAGTTGCTTTATACCTTGCTGAATGCCTCCACCATCTTCGATTGGCTGATTAGTATACAATTCAGCTGCATATGCTGTTATTAGCATGCCACGTTTACCGTGTCTGTGCGGCTCTACATGGAGTGTACATCTGCTTAGTGAATACAAAACAGTTCGCTATCATGTGCGTGATGTGCCATGGTTTTAGTGAACCATGTAGACTTTATTAAATTTGCACCCAAATATTTTGTCCATTTTCTCAGCAGAACACACAAATAAAGTTACATCCTTAGTGACTATATTAGATTTTCCAGCCATGTCTCACATAATCAGAATTCCTTTTGACATCATGTTCACATATTAATATAAAACAGCAAAAAAAAAATCCTTTAAACTCAATTTGTTCAAAGGTCACATGCATGATGACATTATACAGACTTATACGTTTTAAGTGTATTTTATTGCATTGCATTAATTTTAAATTTGGACTTTGTAGCTTTCACAAACTCATACTTTTCAGAATGTTGTTATTTCTTTGCCTCTGTCTGAATGATTTTCAGCCTACATAAAACTAATAATGTAGGATTTTTTTAAATATTATTCTGCTCAATAAGTAATAGGTTTTCTACAGTTACACTTCTAACATTATTGAACTGTCATAGTATTCAAAATGTTTTTAATAACTTGCTTACATAGATACATTTGTTTCAGACCTTTAACAGCTTATACCAGGTCAATATTATATAATTCTTTAGATACAGAAATTCAAACATAACAAGTCCCTGTGGAATTAATCTTGTCATCTCTGTATCATAGATCTCTGATTTATTAGTACTGTTTTGGTTCCAATAATGTCAGAGCACAGCACATGCTTACAATTATTTATAAGCACACACACACACACACACACACACACACACACACACACACACACACACACACACACACACACACACACACACACACACACACACACACACACACACACACACGCTCCCATCTTAATGATTACATCTCAGAAATAATGAAAATGCCAGTGTCTGTTGTATAATTTATGAAACAGTGTCCATTTTGAACTTATTTGTTCCAGTTCCAAAAGAAAAAAAAGTAATATATTTATTTAAGGAAAAGGAAATAAGGAGCAATGAATATGACCTAGATTTCATGAATTTAACTATAACTTTGCATATTTTATATAACAAAAAGCAATCATCAGAGCATAATGTACTTTTGCAATTCTTTAAAAACTAATGGTGTATGAATCATGCAGTTAATGGAATACACGGATCAATTTAGACAGTGGCAAAAATTCATAATCCTTAACTAACACATGCAGAAAAATGCAAAATATGAAATCTGCCTGTTTGAAATATATGTTATGCTTTCATTAGAATTAACACTTCAGTTTCTGAGTTAATTCCAAAAGTATGCATTGTCACATTCTTAAATGTTGTAACAAAATGTAAGTCAGATTTCTTTGCCCAGTGTTACACTGCCGTGACAGCAGAGAAGCATTATGTCTGGCAAATTGCCTAGTTTGCATAAGTAACATGTTCAAATGCCTCTTATGTGCCATTTCTGTTATTCCACCTCCCATTTCAGACTTGTTCAAAGACTCTGGAATCTTGCAATCCACTAGCCACTCAGGATTTTTCTCAGTCATCTACTACTACTTTTTTTTATTAAATTCTAATGTTTTGTCTTAACTTTATACCTGTAGTTTAGTTAGCATACACACCCTTCCCTCAACTATGTTTCATCTGGAAATGTAGGCCATCCTACTGTACTATATGTGTTCTGTGCACATGTAATGCACCTTCCCTTCACTCACCTCATGCTCAAATAATAGCAGGTTTATCCCTTATTGCATATTCATTCATATTTTGTTAACTAGGCTAGTTTACTGTTCAAACAAATTTCAGAGGGGATGCAAGAAAAAAATTTATAGAAAAGAGGAAGCCTACAAGAATATAGAAAACAAGGACGTTCTATAAGCACCCAAGTCTCAGGCACTGGAAAACCACTCTCAAAGCCAAGGACTTGAGTGCCTTATAGATCATATGAGACTTTAAAACCTGAATTGAAAAAAAATGGTTGAAGTATTAGGAGCATGGTTATATTCTAAATATTATGTTTAAAAGAAGTGCACTTATTTAATATAACAATATGTTGTCTTATTTACTCTTTTGATGAAATACTGTTAAGTGTTTAAATGTATCGTGTGATGCATAAATGTTTATTTAAATACCTGAGAAGTGTGTTGAATTTTAATTTTGATAGGATTATCTGATAAAGCTTGTATGAAGACAGATGTGCTTATGTTTAAAGTATACATTAAACAGCTTTTGTTTCTAATGATACAATACAAACTATAGTATTCCAATCTGGTGTACAGTGTTTTATCCCCTTGGAATATAGTGATATGTTGTGAGTGTTTACGGTACTTTATCACATCCTGCCCTTTGAGGATCTCGTTGCTGCTCATGCCTGAACTCACATATGATTTCAGACAAGCACATCCGGGTAGGGAGTAGAGGGAGGATTTTTAGGATTAGGAAGCAAGAGGGGGAATTTGGGGGGTTAGGGAGCAAGAAGGGGATTTTAAGATTACTGAATGGAAGGGGAGTTTTAGGGTTTGGAAGGAGAGTCTTAGGGTTATGATTTGTGTGCAACTGGGAAGTTTAGGATTAGGGAGAGGGGTTGAAGTTTTAAGGTTAGGGAGCAATTGGGGATTTGATTTAGGCAGACAGTGGAGTTTTAGGAGGGGGTGATTGGAGACTTTAGGGTTAGAGAGGAGGAGTGCAGGTTTTAGGCAAGGGACCAAAGATTCAATTTGATAACTGGGGGAAGTTTTAGATTTAGAGGGCTGTGCTTTTTATAGGATTGGATATTGGGAGAGTTATGCAGAAATAGATCAGCCTAGTGAGAATTTGGACTCTTGCTTTTTCAAGCAAGTGGCAGCAGACAGGTATTTCAGGAGTTAATAATATGCAGCCACTTGTAGTAGATCCAGAAAGCATTGTAGCTTGTACATAACCTAGGAAAATCAAATGCAAAGGCAATAAGTATTCCATTTTGATGTCTATAGGATGAAATCAAGCAACGATAAGCTAGCTATGTACATAGCAGCACAAAGCACAGACATGTTTCTATAACAAAGTAAAAAGGATTAATTAATTAATAATAATTCATCTTATAGCAGTTATGAAGTGCCAGACCTATCTTGTATCAATTGAATGTTATTATGTCATGAACTTATAATGTCTAGCATTCCTTCAATGCACATATGTCAACATTCTGCCCTACTCTAAGTAGTTTTCACCCATCTTGACACTGAAATATTTGACAGAGTTGAGACCATCTGGTTATTTAATGCAATGCTGCGCTTCTTAGTTAATTTTGGATTAAATTAAACTCTCACATTGTCTGAAGGACAATCATTAACATATTTATATCTTCTATCAGTATTTGCAATATCAGAAATAAAATGTCTCCTTTAAAAAACAAGACTAAAAAAAGGGGTATTTTAAGTACTGGTTTTGAGATTTTTTTGTCCGTTCATAACAAGGCTATCTAAAGGTAGCATCATCAAATTCTATGAGAACACTAATGTCAACAAATTTGCTAGCATGCTGGTAAGTATAGTAGGTCTATGAATCTCTAGTAGTTTCAGACCCTCTGATTTTCAGCATCTTATTTTGTTAACAGTTCGCCTATGTGTTTGCAGTTCCAAATAACATTTATTAACATTTAGTTGAATAGTTTGACAATTACGTCTAGAATTTGGGCTATTGTATTTTTCATTAAAAAAAGATTCTTAGAAATATTTTTATTATGACAACTGAAACTCTGTCTTAAATCATCTTTTTGTGTCAGTTTAAAACTCTTAGGCAATCTCATTTATATATCTTGCCATGCAGGATTTGCAGTACTGACTATAGGTAGTACAAATAGGCTGTACAGTTATTTGTGGCTCATAGTTTCAATAAATTGCAATTAGGTCTGAATATCATACAGAAATGTAGCTATATTTATTGGCATAAATGGTGACCTTACACATTTTACAAAAGTGTTGCAAATTATTCCACAATCTTGTAATCTCTAGTGTGCAGCTCTGTCCATAGTAACAGTTGTATGAGAACTACATATAATGAGCCATGTGGTCTTACATATTTCTAAAGGAACTGAAAGTTAAAGATCAAGTACTAAAAATATCATCATAGTGATAGAAAAGCCAAAAATAACTAGCTACAATTTACAGCAAACAGTTTCCGAGTAACCAACCAATCACTGTAAAAAATATCACCTATAGATGGATTTTTCAGAAAGAGTTTTCAGAACCATTTCCGGAAGCTTTATAACTTTATTTATATCCAAGAGAGTCTGCACAGAGAAGGGGACAGTGCACTCAAGAAGCAAACATATGATAGACTAAAATAACTTCAGTGCAGAATTAATATACCTTGATCTTTGAAAAAGAAACACCATCTACCTCATTGATTTTGCCTTTATGTTAATGGCATGCCACTTGAATGAAAGATTGCATTAAATTGAGATACCCAGGTCCTTCACACTTTCAACAACAGAAAAAGTATAACCATTTATGCTGATCTACGGGTTCCATAGCAAGTCACCAAAAGCCATAATGTAAATATTATTGTATTTGAAAGTTAACCCTAAGTTCTTAGCCCAAAACAGCACTGTGCAAGTAGGCACTCCTCACTTCTCTCTCTATCTCTCTTTTTTGTAGGGTGAGTACTGCCCCAATCTTACAATCATCCACATATCTGTGCACCCCAAACATTTTCCCGGGGATTAATTAACAATCGTGTATGTACAACACTATGCCTAAACAATATAAGCATGGTAGTGTGATGAGCAGTAGCATTAATTGACTATCCATGCTACCCATCATGACTATATGGTTACAAGCATCTTTTTGTGACCAGCAATAGTGTTTATGGCCTTGGAAAGGTACATGCAAACACCAGCACACAGTGTAAACAAAACACATTGCATATAGGCAATGCTCAGATACAAGCATGCACTGTAACAGAGATATATTTAGAGCAAGTACAGGGAAGCAATGCAGAACAAAGGGAAGTGAATGAGAGAATTGTTACACAAAAGTTGTAATTATGATTTAATAATGTTGGAGAGGGGAAATGTTTAAAGTGTACACATATCCTGCAGGCAAATGTGACTAATGTTTACAGGAAGCATTTCTGACATAAAACTTGCAATACTGATGTAGTGATAACTAATGTGAATAGTGATCTTGAGATTATGCACATAAATAACAACAGATATACTGATAAAGGATGCAATAGGGACATGAAGCTGCAGTGTAACAAGGGGAGTGAAAATGACTTGAGATAACAGCAAGGGTAGAAGATACTTTACAGGATGAATGCATAGAATATAGTTATTGCAGATGAGGATGTATATACAGGGAATTGATGATGCAGGCTGACAGCACTGCTGCATTATCCATATCTCCATATTTACATAAGAATACAAGGACTTAAGAGCTGGAATGTCAGGTAACTTACAAATGGACATGTCTATGCAAAACAATGACAGTGACACTAATAGAAAAGGGCTTTGTCACCTACGAGCATGTAATAGGCAAGCATGTCTTGTATGATTATATAAATGCTACACACCAGTCTAATAACAATTATACAATGACCCCCCCCCATTAATATTCCAAAACGTGCATGCTGATTGGTCAGCGTGCACATTGTAAATCAGACTTATACTAATGGAAAAAGGTCCGGTCACTCCTTTAACATAGCGAGACACTTTGTAAAAAGCAATGGAGATCGTGCTTTCTCCGTTGCTTCCACCCATAGCTCTGATGTACTGCGTAAGCATATGCATGTGCAGTACATCAGAACTGCTGCAGAATACCAGAAAGCTGTGGAAGGGCAGCACGGAAGCATTATACAATGCCATTATTTAAGAAAAGTAAGTATTTTTTTTTCTTAAATAATGTCACTGTATAATAGCAATAACCCATTTCTGGGTGTGGGTAATGCTGGATTTACCCATGGTTGTCTTTGTTTGGCAACTTGGGCTTCACCCTCATGACCAAACCACACCAACAATGGGTAAATCCAGCATTACCCACACCCAGGTGTGGGCTATTGCTTAAATAACATACAGTACATAAGTGTCCAATGACAAGATAGAATGAATGACAAGTCACGAGTGCAGTTTTTCCATTGCTGATTAGCAAACATGTTTAACATAGTAATACTAGTCATGCTCACATGCAATTACAGAGAACAGTAACATAATAGCAGTTAGACAGCAGCAACACAATATAAACTGTTGTAACAGAGGACCAAGTAATTCACACAGTCCTGCACAAAAGCCTGCTATTTAGGTTACACAACCTAGAAAGCACTGTATTAATCACAAGCACCACAATAAAAATATAATTATTAAGAGGAGAGAGACCACATTTTATTTTATTTATTTTATTTTATTTTACATTTGTCGACCGGGCTAATCCAGCTGGATATATGTCCATTTTCAGTAGAGGCCCGGGGAGAAAAGCTCTAAAATCACAGTATTATTTATACTATATGACAATTTTTACAAATGCAGGTGCATTACATATTTTAGCAATTCTTTACATTTCCTTACATTACTGCTTAAAGAATCTTACATTTGTCTTGATGATCTCATCAGTGTGTTTTATATTATGCTGTTCCTGCAATAAGCTGGATAAGAGAGCTGTGAGAACAGTTAAATATATTATCCTTAGGTGAAGTTGATATACCACCAAGGGACACACACAGTCTCACACCCATTTACACAAATCTTCCATTTTGAGTATCAAACCTACTAATATGGCCTAAACAATCTACAGCACAAGTGGCCAGGAGAAGTTTGACTCTTAAGGGGACAGAGTGCACTTTTGTCAGAATGACTTCATCAGTATGTTTCAGAAGGGATATTTCTGTAAAAATTGAGATACGATAGCTGTGAGAACAGTTAACTGTATTATTCTTAAGAGAGGTTGATACACCACCAAGTGGTGCATACAGACTTACACGCACAAGTCTCCCTCAAACCTCCTACCTATCTAGGTTATACAGTCTAGGGAGAACTGTAATAATTGCAAGTGTCACAGGAGAAGTCCAACTCTTAAGGGCAGGGAAGGCTCTTTTGTCAGGACAACCTCATTAGTGTGTTTCAGTTAGAATGTTTATGTAAAAAGTGTGATATGGGAGCTGGGAAAGCAGTTAAATGCATTATTTTTAGATGAAGGGGATACATCACCATGTGATACATACAGTCTCACACACACGTGCACACACACACACACACACACACACACACACACACACACACACACACACACACACACACACACACACACACACACATACACACTCACATAAGTCTACCATGTCGGGCATCAAACCTTCTACTATCTTCTTGAGAAGCTGTCTTAGTGGCAAGTGCCATGGCACAAGCCAGATAATACTTATGTGAAAATGGACATTGTAATATATTTAAAAAGCAATGCTTAGAAGACATATTAATGCGCATCACAGGTTGTGCAACAAATGTATATGCACTCACAGGATAATGTAAAATCACTTTGATTGTCATATGTAATGACATGATTTTATAATGAAATGTAGATACTGTTCTTACTGTACATTGTATTACTGTGAGGAGTACTGAGATGTTCCACATAATCGGCAGACATACACCTTGATTGTTGTACACCAATGGATTATCAATCAAACATTGCTGTGACTTCATGTTGGGATGATTGCAAACTTGTGTTGTCTCATGCTTGCACTATGTGCATTAACAAGACAAACATGCAAATCCTACATAGGGGAGTGCACTGCTGAATGACTGTGATGGATTATGTGAGCATAGGTTAGCCAAGTTGGTAACACAGTGTGAGTGTAAACACTGCCCTAGTGATTTAATAAAATTTGTGTAGGAACAGTGGAAGTCCTACATGAAAGGTACTATGGCCGTGTCTGTGGGTCGCCCTTGGCAGTGCACCTTGCATATTAATGAAGGTGCACTACTGAGGGTGAGCCATATAACACAGTTATAGAATCAGTGTAGGGGGTGTGTTACAGTGTCCGGAGATGAGTAACACACCCTCTGCACTGTGAAATTGCAGAATAGTCAGTGTATGGCAATGTAATAAAAAAGTAAATTTTTGTGTGTGTGTGTGTGTGTGTGTGTGTGTGTGTGTGTGTGTGTGTGTGTGTGTTTGCATGGCACAGTGCTTAGTTGTAGACATGTGCCAAACATCTAAAAATAGAAACTGGATACATTTAATTATGAAAGCAAAGGTCAAGTTTAAGCATAGCTGAGCACTTTTGTGTGGCTTGTTACAATGCTCAGTGGTGCTTAAATGTAGTGGAGAGATATATGTAAAAGTATAAAAGCTTTGCACATAGCTATGTAGCTGAGTGTTAGAGTGACAGCCTCATGTGCAGTAAGTGCAGGTTTCGAATACACAGACAGGTTATTTTCTAAATACACATTCTGAGAATTATTTTAAGTCCCTATGAAATATTGTGTAATTACACAGACAGGTTATTAATATTATTTTGCAAATGCACATTTATGAGATGTACACAGACATTGTATTAAGCATTAATTTTACAAGTACAAAATTATGAAATATATTATTAAATTCTGTGGTGCTGCACTCAGCTAAGCTCCTGTAAGCACAGCTAAGCATAGCCAAGCACTGCTTAAACTGGGAATGTTTTAGCAATGCTTAGCTGGTTTGTGCATTGCTAAGAGGTGCAAAGTCCTGCTAAGCAATCCCATTTTAAGCATTGCTTAGTCCAACTAAGCTAGTTTGTACATTGCTAAGCACTGCTAAGCACTGCTAAGCATTGCCAATTTAAGCACTGCTCAGCTGAGCTCTGCAGGTATGTGAGGTGCTAAGTGAAGTGCCATATTTTAAAAAAATGGCACAATGGCAGCAAAAGGCCAATCTTATTTAACTGCATCAGGCAGGACTATATCCATAATCTGTTGGAATTTGATCTTAGCAGTGACTATGGCAGGAGTTGGAGAAGGTGCACACTTCTGGGCACAGAGCCGGGGCATTCTGGAGTCCAGGGTCATGGTTAGATTCCTTGTAACAGACCATGACATCTGGCTGCTGCAGGGTCAGTACCAGGGGTTTGAATACAAATTGGAGGCCTGAGACCGGCTGGCATGCACCCTCACCAGTGCAACTGGTATCCCTTGCACAGGTGAGCAGATGGGGGATCTCTTGGCCACTTGGATCCAAGATGCCAGGATGACAATGCCCCACAAGTTTCTAAGTATTGTTAGCATTGCTTTACCAATATCTAATCTTTATGTGTGATAGACAGGCATGCATAATGATGTGTTTCTCTCCCCATAGCTGCAGAGGAGAGAGCTCACAGCCTGGAGGCCTATGCAGAACACCTGGCCAGGTTGTACCGTGAGTGTGGTGAGTACAGATGTATCTTGCAATCTATAGTCATATAAACATAAAAGGTACAGTAGTAGCTGGCAGTAGGTATATTCTGTTTTGAGTATACTGCAACGAATGTGATCATAGATCTGGACTGACATAAGTGAGTAATGCCAGGCACTGTGCAATAAAGATGAAAGCATGAAACCTGCTAATGTTAAGGAAACAAATTTACTACTGTATTAATAATGTTAAGGAAATAAAGGTGTATACTTCATTAATAATGTTAAGGAAATAAAGTTAAATAAAGTTACTACTGCATTAAGTGTGGAATTAGAGCTGTCTTGCAACAACTGCATTATCTGACGTGTTCATCAATAAAGACTGTTAGATGTACACCAGTCACTGCATGATTTCACACCTAATAAAGCTGTGTTATGCAAAATGTGTGTATTTTGGGCTGTTGGTCAAGAAATCGAGTATTACAAGTGCTGTGAAGTAAACATGGGAATAATACCACAAAGTAACTGAAGGTTAGCTGATAAAGACTGCTTTGCTAAAGTGTAGATGTAGAGATGTACTACAAGATATAATGCATTATGATATTTATTCTGCACTAAGATCTGAACCTAGAATAGGAACGGCTAAGGTACAATAGTGTGTTTATCTCAGGGTTGTCTTGTGTAACCATTGCATTTCAGCTATATGCATTCCTGAACTTGGTTATGCTTCAGCAGGTAAGTATGACACTGCAATAGCTGTAGACTGCAAATATGCTATTTGCAACTGTATATGTGTCAGATAGGCAACCCAGCACTCTGATATGGTTTGTACACATCAGACATATTTCCACCCACTAGGGGTTGTCTGCACCTGCATTCCATGTATTAATGCACAGTTCACCTACTATCTCTGTCATGCATGAATCTCATGCATGTGTGTTCGAGTGTCACTGCAGTCTTATATAACACTCTACATCTATTACCAAGTCACAGTTTGTTACCAGATGAGTTCTAGGGAGATATCACTCAATCAATATTCACCAGTAGCTCAGTATGATAAACGCTATGTATGATATGCATTTTTGTCACACACAGACCAGGGTTTGAATCCAGGGACAAGTACTACTAAATATTTATAGAAACTGTTATGTATTGTTAATCACTGCATGCAGATGTTCACCACAACAGGAATTACAGGTAAATAAATGGTTGTAGTAGCTGTTCAAATGGGTTACTAGTTTGTCTGCCCAGATGTACCAGAGTGTTAGCAGCATTGCTCTGCAAAGTGATAATACTTCAGTAAATAAAAAGTCAACAAGTCCAATAGTAATATAAGTTAATAAAACAAATAAAACTGCTTAATCTTGGTATGGCTATATGCCTGGTGTGTCTGTGAATATCTGCTGATAGTCTAAACCCATGCTTGCCAAGGACAGCATGATACATGTAAACTCTCTGTACTGTGTATGATACATGTCTCTCATGTGTCTTGCTGTCACAGACTGTGATCACTGTTGCAAATCCCTTGGACACAGATTTAACATCCACTTCATTTATCTCAATAGCACAATCACACTACATCAGTCCACAGTACACTTTGGTAGTCACGTATGTGCCCTTGCCATGTAACAGTCCCCTGTAATTGTGTACCTGTAGGTGTTACAGCTTGGCCCATACTGTCCCATATGGATAGCTTGAGAGGTATGTATGTGCGACAGAAGATGTAGGGCACTTGTATACATAAAGTAAGGGCAGACCTGTAGAGTATACCAGAGAACTGTTTCAAACAATAAGGCCATACTGGTTGTAATGGAATGTCTTTCTCTCTCCCCCATCCCATATCTGCATCATAATTTACTGTTGTTATATACTGGGTATGGTTTACGTTTAACATATGTTGTTCTCAAAATGTTATGTTGGGCCTTATGTATTATTATTGTTATATATTATAATGGTTGCATACTAACATACCTTGCTGAATTATCTATGATGTTGGCCTTATGCCATAACTGTTACTAGCATACTGTTACAATACTGACTGTTATCCCACATATTGTTGAGTTCCATATTCAATGCAATGTTATCTTACTGGGTTATTTGCAAAATCCTGCTATGCTGTTATAACTAATGTTTAAATGTTCTGTTCATTACTAACTTATATACTGTGATAAACCTCAACACCATAGCTCAACAGGGTAGGCCGGTTCCTGGCGAACTGCCTACCCTACCTCAGCCAGCAGTGGCACTGGGTCCCAGCATGTCTGGGACCCAACCTGGTGTCATCCTCTCTGTAGGTCCTGCACTGCCTACTGGTGGAACCGCCTCAGGAGATGGGGCCCATCCACCCTGGGAGTGGGCTTGGGGAGAGAGTTGTCACCCAGTGACAGCTACCAGTGATGGTACCCAGGATCGTGCACCGTGGGTTCTACAATCACATTCGCCAGATTGAGGGCAGACTGGCCAACCTGGAAAGGCAGGTTGGCCCTGGTGCCCAGCCCTCAACACAGCCACCTTTGGGGCAGTGAAAGATCAGTTGTGACTGCTCATGGGTGGGGAGCTTAGTCTCACTGCTGCCATCTGGGGGAACATGGCTCTTCAATTCCACAACACCCACCACATCCAATGTGTTTACCCACCCATGTGTCATACACTGCTTCTGTATGCTGTCTTGTCTATTTTCAAATGCTACCTCTCCTTCCCAACTAAACTCCCCACATGTGCCTATATCCCTTCCCCAACATTTCACTCTCTCCTTTAAAAAAAAAAAAAAATGGGCATCTGTCCCACAAAAAAATAAATAAATTGCCTCATACATAGCTCTTCATTTCGCACTCGCATCCACCGGACACATTTTAATCACTACATGCTGCAATCAACACATTTATGATGCCCTCAGGGGCTCCAAATTCCAAATTGTCTGCAACCTGCACAGCTGTTGCTGCAGAAGAAATGGAGAACTATGGTCCATTCCTACATCTGTCCTGCACATCCCTACCTGCCTTTCAGTATGTTTTCCCCCTTCTTGCCCCCATTTCACCACTTTCCTATCACCCCTTTTTCTTTTTTTTTAAATTAGCACAAGTTTAAGCTGAGCTAAGTGGGGCGCCACATCACAGTGCATCGCACAAACCCGGGTAAACCCATTTAAGGCTGCTTAAAACTGCCTTAATCACCATCTGTGTTTCTGAAAATGTTAGGCACATTAGCAAATCATCCAAGCCAAGTCTCAAACCAGGGACCCAGTCAACTACACTATAGTGCATTAGCCCACTATGCCACTGAGCTCTGCAATATAATTTGTGTTTTCATAAACATACCCTGATTGCCAGTGACACACTGCTTGTAGATATAATGGGAAAAAAGACAGTGTGCTTAGGACTGTGATGCAGACACCGAACCAGTACACAGCCACATAAATGTTGATGGATGTACGTTAGGCCCAGGGAATCAGGTGGAGGTGACAACTGCAGAGACTGTTGCAGAATGTCCACAGTCGTGCCACCTAATTTTGGCATGGGTGTCACAAGACATATTCTGTGTGCTGAACTACTGGCAAGTCAGTACAGACTAAGATTAGAAAAGCATGACAGACAGTTCAGTGTCACACATCATAAACATCTGCATGCACATGTTCATGAGAATCCTGTGTAACAGACTGCATGAATGCACATATGTCTTGCAAATACACCTGCTATAATATTGACTCAGTAGCTCAATCTGTTACATTCCTAGCATGCTTTACATTTTGCCAACCATAGTCCTGCCTTCCATTCCAGTCTTGTTAAATGTCAAGTACATGCTTGTCAAAACAACAAATACATGACTGAGCCCTGCAATATTAAGCAGAACTGGTTGATGCTAGTGCAGTCACTGCCACCCATATTAGCACGTCAAAAGCCTGTAAGTTGGGATACACTTCACAAATATGTATAGGCATCCTAAATGCTGCCTATCACTCTCTGGATGGCACTATTACATAACATATGTACCTGAGGCACATGCCTCACCTGGAGTGTTATGGGTACCCTCACGCTGGTTATGCTGTGACAACAGAGCTGACACTGCTCCCTCACTGACATATACAGCTTGCTGTCACCCAATGTGTTCACAATCCCCAGTATGACTCCTGAGCAGAATGCAGCAATTGCAGCTCAACATATGTGGCAATATGTTCAGCTACCTGCTACAGACCTACCATACCTCCCAACCATCTGGAACAGGGGATCCATGCAACACCCATACATAAAGGGGGAATGGTAAAGTGACAGGGACATGTGTCACAGTCATCCCCTACAAACATACACAGCTGATAGAACAGCAGCTACTGCAGCAGCATGCATATTCTGATGCAAATGATGTATAACACTCACATCTGTCTGTCCCCTTACTGACCTAAACCCACATTGTTAAACAGTAAACTACTACATAATCAGAAAGTCTGTTCACAATGGCCAAACATAGCATTCAAAACTGTGGACATACCACATAAATCCGGACAGTGGACAGTATTTTCACTTATCCTCTGTGATTCTGTAGTCCCCACACCTTGATAATGTCCATCTCACAGGTTAAGAAAATGTCCAAGGCCTACATGAAGGCGTTAAATATAGCACTGCAGTGCCATGCCATTGGCTAATGGAAATGCAACCCAGCTGTTTTGAATGCAATTAGCAAGTGTGAGCCACAGAATGGTGCACAGGCAATCACATGTTCATGAGCATTAGCTACAAAAGGCAAGCTGCTGCATATGGTAACAGGTCTGTGACTATCTTTATGAAGATAGACTGCAATATTCTAGGCATTATACTACAGAATTTCTGCACATAAAGGAGTACAGAACTTTACCAGGTATGTAATAGAACTCCCCATGTAATGGGTCACAGCTGGGAGTATGCAGTTATGGGAAATAGGGATTACAATAGTAAGTCTGTAGTACATATCTTGGAATGACATGTTGCTGTTACTCAGCTGTCCAGCACCTACAGGCTTCCCTTTCAGCTCTGTCTGCTGTGGCATACATCACAGCTCTGGCCTCTAAGTCCCTCCAACAATGGTCAGCTCATGTACGAATGCTACTGTATTGTATTTTAGACAATAGTGACAGTAAGTACTGGTGGATACAGCTGGCATATCACATGGTGTATGGTTAGTCAGCTCCTCCCAGTCTGTGAATGTTACACAGGCATAGTTCAAATATTGCCCTGGTGTCCCTGAATGTTCCTAATGTACTCTGGCTACGTCACTGTGTACTCCACACCTGTATGTCATCGCTTGAGTGCTATGAGTAGCATATCTGTTTACCCCCTACAGCAGGACAGCAGGTAATAGCCAATAGTAGTGGGGGTTCACAGGCCCAGCCTCAGCAACAGAGTGTACATATCAAGCATACAGCATAAGGGAATGAATACAGTATCAGATATTAATGTACCATAGCTGTTTTCCGAGGTTATCAGGTATGTGACAGCCAGATTCCCCAAAGTCTGAGAACAACCATTACGTATTGTCCAATTGTTTGCCAGACATCCACATTTGTCTGGCAGAGGGTCCACATATATCAGTCGCATGTATATATTCTGCAAACTTCTGTGTACTGCGGATGTTGGACACCTACAGGGAGGATACCCTACAGCATGTTTGCAGTGCTGTCATTGGGTCACACAGATGTTGCTGGACTGTCCCCATGCACTTGTAGCACCACTCACTTATTTGCTGGATGGTGGCTGTATGACATGGTACTGGGACGTTGCCCATAGGGACAGTCCACAGTAGATGGCAGTGGTGGTTGTAGAGACATAACAGCACAGTGCAACACAGTAAACAGGGCCATAACTGGTATACCTATGATCATAGGAGGTTGATAGGCTATTGGCTCAGAGGCCCACATAAGCCTAGCCCAGAGTTTAGCCCATGTTTATGTAAGTCATCATCTGATGCCCCAGTCTAACAGGGACACAGGTGGTATCCAAAGGGTGAATGTCCCTGTTTACCATCCAGTTATCCATGTTACACTTAAAAGGGGGTAAAGATATCCTCTGCCTGATGTAGACAGGGTGTCCATTCCACAGCTGGGTGAGTTTGTGGGGCACACATCTGACCTACCATCAAGTCCTGTTGATGTCACAGACCAGGTTGAGGGTGCATGTGCGGGTTACTTGAGTGGAGCTTGACTTGCGGATGTGCAATAGTCCCATCAAGATGGAGTCCATGATCTCCTTGTATGACAGACAGAGGACACCTCTGAGGAGTCTGTATGAAACTGGGAAGAGAGATACGGCTTTTAGCCTACCTGTGTACGGTAAATGTTTGAGGCCCTGGTATTCCCTGATGAGGAACCTCTGTGGCCTCCCCAGCTGCTGCATGTGCTTTGCGAGGTACATGATGAAAGAGGCATTATACTCAATCATCATCTTCTTTCAGCTGTTCCCGTTATGGGTCGTCACAGCAGATCACCTGTTTCCATTTCTTCTTGTCCTCTGCATCTTGCTCTGTCACACCAACCACCTGCATGTCCTCTCTCACCACATCCATAAACCTTATCTTAGGCCTTCCTCTTTTCCTGTTATCTGGTAGCTTCATCCTTAGCATCTTTTTCCCAATATACTCAGCATCCCTCCTCAGCACATGTCCAAACCAATGTAATCGTGCCTCTCTGGCTTTGTCTCCAAACCTTCCAACCTGGGCTGACCCTCTAATATAATTATTCCTAATCCTGTCCATCCTCGTCACACCCAGTGCAAATCTTAACATCTTTAATTCTGCCACATCCAGCTCAAACTCCTACCTTTTTGTCAATGCCACTGTCTCCAACCTATATAACATAGCTGGTCTCACTACCCTTTTGTAGACCTTCCCTTTCACTCTTACAGGTTCTCGTCTGTCACAAATCACTCCTGACACTCCTCCACCCACTCCATCCTGCCTGTGCTCTCTTTTTCACCTCTCTTCCACACTCACCGTTACTCTGAACTATTGACCCCAAGTATTTAAACTCATCCACCTTCGACACCTCTACCCCTTGCATCCTCACCATTCCTCTATCCTCCCTCTCATTCACACACATATATTCTGGCTTAGTCCTGCTGACCTTCATTCCTCTTCTCTCTAGAGCATATCTCCATCTCTTCAGGGTCTCCTCCACCTGTTCCCTACTCTCACTACAGATCACAATGTCATCTGCAAACATCATAGTCCACGGGGACTCCTGTCTGATCTCGTCTGTCAACCTGTCCATCACCATTGCAAATAATAAAGGGCTCAGAGCTGATCCTTGATGTAACCCCACCTCCACCTTAAACGCATCCGTCACTGACACCGCAGACCTCACCGCTGTCACACTACCCTTGTACATATCCTGTTCTACTCTTACATACTTTTCTGACACTCCTGACTTCCTCATACAATACCACAACTCCTCTCTAGGCACCCTGTCATATGCTTTCTCTAAGTCTACAAAACACAATGCAAGCCTTCTGACATTCTCTGTACTTCTCCATCAACACTCTCAGAGCAAAGATCGCATCTGTAGTGCTCTTTCCTGGCACGAAACCATACTGCTGATCACTAATCATCACGTCCCTTCTTAACCTTGCTTCCACTACTCTTTCCCATAACTTCATCGTGTGACTGATCAGTTTTATCCCTCTGTAGTTACTACAGCTCTGCACATCACCCTTATTCTTAAAAATTGGTACCAAAAAACTTTTTCTCCATTCCTCAGGCATCCTCTCACTTTCCAAGATTTCATTAAACAATCTGGTTAAAAACTCCACTGCCATTTCACCTAAACACCTCCATGCTTCCACAGGTATGTCATCTGGGCCAACAGCCTTTCCACTCTTCATTCTATTCATAGCTATCCTTACTTCCTCCTTGCTAATCCATTGTACTTCATGATTTACTATCCCTCCATCATCCAACCTTCTCTCCCTCTCATTCTCTTCATTCATCAACCCCTCAAAGTACTCTTTCCATCTCCTCAACACACTCTCCTCGCTTGTGAGTATGTTTCCCTCATTATCCTTTATCACCTTTACCTGCTGCACATCTTTCCTAGCTCTGTCCCTCTGTCTAGCCAATCGGTACAGGTCTATTTCTCCCTCCTTAGTGTCCAACCTTTCATACAACTCTTCATATGCCTTATCCTTAGCCTTCGCCACCTCTCTCTTTGCCATGCACCTCATCTCCTTATACTCCTGTCTACTTTCTTCATTTCTCTGACAATCCCACTTCTTCTTTGCCAATCTCTTTCTCTGTATACTCTCCTGTACTTCCTCATTCCACCACCATGTCTCCTTGTCATCCTTCCTCTTTCCAGATGTGATACCAAGCACCTTTCTAGCCGTCTCCCTTACTAGCTCTGCTGTAGTTACCCAGCTATTTTGTAACTCTTCACTGACACCCAGTGACTGCCTTAACTCATCCCTGAACTCCACCTCACAATTACCCTTTTTCAATTTCCACCACTAGATCCTTGGTGCTGCCCTCACACTCCTCCTCCTCTTCTTGATAACCAACGTCATCCTACAAACCACTATCCTATGCTGCCTAACGACACTTTCTCTGGTTACCACTTTACAGTCTCCAATCGCTTTCAAACCGGCTCTCCTACATAAGATATAATCCACCTGTGTGCATCTTCATCCACTCTTGTATGTCACCCTATGTTCCTCCCTCTTGTTAAAATACATATTCACCACAGCCATGTCCATCCTTTTTGCAAAATCCACTACCATCTGACCTTCTGAATTCCTTTGTTTAACACCATACCTACCCATCACTTCCTCATCCCCTCTGTTCCCTTCACCAACATGCCCATTGAAATCTGCTCCAGTCACCACTCTCTCACCCTTGGGTACAGTCATCACCACGTCATCCAATTCACTCCAAAATGTTTCTTTCTCATGGGCCTTATTAGGGAGGAATACAGAATACAGGGGTGTTATGACACCCATGACCCTGAATGAGATACCCTTATGTATGAGGTGGGCCATTTAAAAGGCTTTCCTTACAACGGAAGAAACATGGTGGTCAAATGTCATGGTGCCATCAAACTGTGTGCCCAAATCCCTCATGACTGATTGTGTAATTAGGACATTGTTAGTAATGTGAAAATTTGTGGGGACATCACCCTCCCAAAGGGGATGGCACTGCATTTTGTAGTATGCAGCCTGAGGCCATATGTCTGGCACCACTCATTTGTCTGCATGAGACCTTCTTGGTGGATGTCCACATCACTAGGGGATTTGGTGACAGCATCCAGCATCCAGTCTTCTGCAGACATGGTCGGCCATAGCCCACTGGTAGAGCCCTGCACCTCAGAAGAGTAAATCACGCATAACAAAGGCTCCAAGACAGAACCCTGGGTTACACCACTAGTTATGGGTCTACCACTTGAGGTGGCTTTCCCTGTATTGACTAGATGGGTACTGTCAGTGTGCCAGTGTGTATCCATCTGGTAACATATGGATTGATGCCTAGTTGAGAACATATATCCATTATGGCCAAGTTGGGATTACTGTTAAAGTCTTTGGCCAGGTCAAAGTAGGCAGTGTGCACTGTCTCCCTCTTATCCATGGCTTTGGTGACTGTGTCAAAGAAGTCAAACAAATGTAACAGACATGATCCCTCCCTTGACAAAGCCAAACTGTGTGTGATCAAGTGTGTGGAGGTTGCCAATGTCCTTGTTAATGAGGTTCAAAATAACCTGTTTCATGGCCTTGCAGATCAGGATAATTAAGCTGATGGGTATATAATGTGCCAGACTGGTGGACGCTCCACCTTACTATAAAGGGATGACAGTGGGTGTCCTCCACTTGGTTGGGACAAAGATGGTATTCAGACTTTAGTTGAATACAGTGCCTAATGGTGCTGCAGGTTCATGCTTGAGCTCATGTAGGATGCATTCTGCGATGTGATCTAGTCCCATGAAAGCTGCATGCCATGACTTTGAGATGGCAGTGATGACCTCTTCCCTAGATATAAGGGGAAGGGGGCAGGTACTGGGGATGTCCTGATGTATTGATGGGGGGCAGGGGGCAATGCTTTCACTGACTCTACAGCACTTGTATATCTGATGTCCTTGACCACCACTTCTGAGCAGATCTGGGTGCTTCCTTTGAGGTCGCATACATATGCGAAGAAAAAGATATGACTGTCTGTAGTGGATGTCACCAATGTGGGCTCAGAGTTTGCTTTTCAGGATTTCAGTACTGCTCTTATTTTCTTGTTCAAGCTAAGGATACATTGCACCTGCTCCTTCTTGGTCTTGGGCAGCAATATTTCACTCCTGTTATAGAGTCTATTTATTAAAAATGCCCACCAGACAGGTTTACTTATCCTTGCAGAGGATGATGTAGTCCTTTTGGTTAAACCTGACTCCATGCATCTATACAAATGCACGTATAGTGCTTTGGTGCATTTGTGGATATTGGTGCCAGTTTCTACATAAGGGGAGGGGGCTGTGAAGCTGTTTATGCCATCCCTCAGGAGGCTGGAATCAACGTTGGAGATGTTTGTATGTCTGACCCTAGCTAGATGGGTATTGTGGGAGATGGCGACTGAAACATGACTGCTTTATGGTTGGTTTTACCATGGAGGATGATACTGTAGGGATGCTGTAGTGGTTACCCATGTTGTTTAATATCAATTCCAAGAGATCTTCACCTCACATAGGGTAGAAACTAGCAGTTCCAAGGTGTTTGCATTGCCAAATTCCATGAATCTCTGGGCATTTGTGTGCTGGCATGAGTAGTTCTTCCAATCTATGTTTGGGTAGTTAATGTCACCCAGGATTAGAGTACAGAGTTGAATCCTGATAGAGTTGAACAGGTAAATATAAGCATAATGGGCTTCCTGGTCACATGTGGGTGCTGGTAGCTAGCTATGATTTGAATAGGGATCTTGGCAATAGTTAACTGCACCTGGAGTGTCTCCTGTGTGTCTTACTGTTTGACCAGCCTGGAGGTGTGTATGTCTTTCATATATAGTGAAGCCCCATGTCCCTTGGCTTTACTGCCCACACCTTGGGGTCTGAATGTATGATGGATGGGTGACCATAAGGCTGGAGTGCTCTCTGCAGCTTTGAACCATGTCTCTGTGACTGAACAGATGTCAGCATTTACCAGGATTAAGACTGCTTGCAATGAAGGCAGATTCATGTTTAGACTCCGAGTGTTTAGCAGCATGGCCTTCAGTTTGTGATTTGTTGACAGTTTCATGTTGGTAGTGTTAATGTCACTACTTTTCCTAATAAAGTTACTATGGGGGTGGCAAGAACCATGGCTAGAAGCCTGAAGGCCAGGTGAGACAGATGGAGGCCATCTCTGGCAAAGCATCACGGTCTGTTGATCATATCATCCCCGGCTGTCAGGTACTGGATCTCCCTGGAATGGCACCAGAAACAAAGCCAATTGTTAAGGTCAATCATTTCCTGATTGCATTGTGGCATCATAGTAAGTTACAGCAAAATGCTGCTTAAGGCTAGGGACATACCTGCCTGGGACACATAATCAGTGTGCTCAATCATGTCTCACTTCATATAGTCCAGGGAGGTAAATCTCAGGTCAGGCACAACAACATGGACTCTGACAGACTCATAACAGTACCTGTCAGTGAGAGACAGCAGTCCATATGTGATATGGCAGATTCTGTCACCTGATAGGCAATTAAAAGTGACCTTCCCCATATACAGCATGGTGAGAGGCACATCTGTGTGTCTCACAATGGACTCACCTATGACAAATATGTTTCATTTATGGTGATGCCTTAGTGGCTGTGGGACACAGGTGTGTCTATGCATGGTATGTGGTGTGTAGGGCTGTGGAGTTTGTGTGTGTTTTTGCCTCAGAAGTCTCCTTTGTTTGGGGATGTTTATGTTGAGAACCTCCACATATGTTGGTGTGTGCTGTGTAGGTGTAGGTGGTGTCTGAGGTGTACCGATTGTGTTGACAACCTTTTCAGTGCCAGATATGCGGGCCTAAGAAGGAGTGAGCATGGACTGTAGGTTCCTAATGTCATTGCATCTCTCACAAATTGTGTTCCTTGGTGGTGTCTGTAGATGGTTGTCCATGTACATGAGGCAGTTGTTGCATTGTGTCAGGATGCCCATATCAACCAGACTGGCAGGGAAAACTTTAGGACATTGTCTAGCTATATTTGTCACAATCTGAGGGAGGAAGGCCAGGGAAACTGAAGGTGTGGGTCTACAGCCTAGCTGCTTAAAACAAATGTAGGAGACTTACACTACCACATACAATGTAGACAGGCAATAAATAAGCAGTAATAGGTGCAACAGAAAAGATGCAGTTGAACACCTTAGAGAACACGCAGCAAGTAGCAGGAATCAGCAGGGTGAAGAGGGAAATGCATGATGTATTGCCACTATGTTGCTGATAGTCACATACATGTTGTGGTGATAGATGGTGGGGTATGATGTGGGAGTTAGCGGAGGATAGTGCTAGCAAATGTGGATGTGCAGAGTGTGTACATAATGGAGAGCAGTGTTTGTGTTCCTGTGACATGTTCCCCTCTTCTTGTCTTTCAGGAGTGATGTACAGACAGAGGAACCCACCTTTTTCTGCAGCCAAGAATGAAGTTATAGTTGATGGCCTCAGACTGCATCATGACATCCTACTGTCGAGGAATCACCATAATCAGAAACAACATGCTGCAATGTGGGCAGACCTTGTTGCATCAGTAAATCACATTAGGCTACAGGAAAGAAGTTATAAGCAGGTCCATCACCAGGCCACAGACATGATAAATGCTGCATGGTAAAGGGCTGCAGCTGTGGCCAGGAACCTTGCTGGCACTGGTGGAGAGCCTGCAACACAACAACCACTCCTGGCCACAGAGGAGTTCCTGGCAAACTTAGGTTCAGCCACCAGCTCGCAAGCATCCATCGCCCCATGCATAATGATGGTGGGTGGCACAGTTTCCACAGTCAAGGAGTGTCCAGGTAAGCCTCCTGTGGTCATCACGTTAATACTGTAGCAGTCATAGTGGCAGCCTCTGCATACCTGTACATGGATGTCAGGTCAATCTGCTTTTGGGGAGGGTTTTGCAATGTGCACATGTGCACACATACTCAGAATGTCAGCAATGTAGGCAATATCACAATTTGTACTGTATAAGTTGATATACACATATTATCCTGCACCAATGCCACATTTGTGTTTGGTGACAATACCTCTCCCCCACAATTCCATAGATAATTCTGGTGTGGCCAGAGTCAAATGTCCTGTAGCTGGTGAGTGTGAAACTGTTTTGTTATGCCTCATCTATACCCTAGGAATGTTAAGGGCTTGCAGTTTGTCATGGGCACAACTGTTAAGCTTAGCTATAGTACAATATTTGTATGTTCAGTTGTGGACAGGTTCACTGCAGTGCATTGAATTGGTAATCACAATAGCATATTTCCAGGAGCTTTAACATATTTGCAAGTATTTTTCTTAAGATGTATGCAGTATACTATACAGGGGGCAATAGTATGATGGAGATGGATGCACTGTGTTTTAGGTGAAGGTCCATCACATACACTGACATGTTGCTTATCTCACAGGTGTATAGTACTGATTACATTAACTGGACTTAGCTGCACTGCATGTTGTTAAGGATTTGTCTTGTCTGTGTCTGTTGTGGTCTGCTTGTGTGTTGTGCATGGAATCATTAATAAGGTGTGGTATGCATAATGCAGTTGTGTCACCTCACGTGTGTGTGTGTGTGTGTGTGTGTGTGTGTGTGTGTGTGTGTGTGTGTGTGTGTGTGTGTGTGTGTGTGTGTGTGTGTGTGTGTGTGTGTGTATCAGCAGACAGAATACTGCATGTATTAATGTAGTCATGTTGTCTTTCTCCTCACAGGTGACACTGAGGGCTGGAGTCTGTCCAACTCACAACCTGATGTCACTGCCTCATTGGACACTGATGCAGATGGTGGCCATAGCAAGGCACCGCTGGTGTTGTTGGGGGCTGAATCTGTCCCATGGGTTGATATCCCACTTCCTGCCCCCATGTTCCCGCACACAGTCACTATGCCCACAAATACTCAGTCCCCTGAGGCCACAGATATTCGACAGTCAGAGGGTGGTGGCATCGAAAGGCGAGTATGTTGACTATGGCATCTGTGACTGTAGACACTAGCCATAGCTAGTGAGCCAGTGAGGTCCTACACAGGCAGATTGACAGAGGTGCTTGAAGGAGGACTGCTGCCCATCCAACACCTGTCACAGGTGTCACATCATGAGTCACTTGATACAGGTTATGGTCCATCATAAAGGCACAGGCACATTCTGAATGCAACACCAGCTGGATGCTTAGGATCATGGATGTTTCACTGTCTGGCATCCATAATGTCATCCACAACATTGGTGATGCTATGCATCATTTTATCAATGTAGTGGTCAGATGGTGGGGTGAGACTTCGTCAGTCCTTAACCATGCATTGTCTGTGCTGGAACATGTGTTGGGAGTAGGGTGTTGGACACATGGACATAGGTCAGCACCAACATCAGCTGAAAGTTTTCATGGCCGAGCACAGTCACACTCCCGTAGTGGCAGTACCACCAGCACTACAGAAGGGAGGGTGCTGTCTACACCACAATGTCGCAGGACATGGGCATATGGTCCTGGGCAGTCCCATGAGGGGCACAGACCCATCAGACACCAGTCACCATCAACAAGTAGTACTGCATCTGATCTTGGGCATGGTGGTGCCAGTGCCACTCCTGGCAGAGCCAGTTCCTGTGTGCATGGCAGGAGATGCTGAACTGTACATTCTGCCATGTACTGTCCACAGCTGTCCAATATACCCTCTTGTAGGGTTAGCACATGGCCTGACTGTATACGCGCACATACTCACACATCACTGTCACATGCAGGCCACCAACAGACACAAACAGCTCCTCTCCATGGCCCAGCTGACCAGCACCCCTCCAAACACACACACACACACACACACACACACACACACACACACACACACACACACACACACACATTGTCAACTGTGTGGCATAGCCTAGGCCTTTGGCAACTCCACACTACACCCTGTGCATGTGATGATACCTGTGCCACATCCCTGTCATCCATACCATCGATGCAGGGACATGCAGATATGTGTCTGATGCACAGTGTGACTATAGTACATTTAATGACAGTTTGTAGTTCAGTAGTGTTATGCCCTGTCAGGTGCTGTCTGCTGGCATGTGTCATGAGTACACATCAAAGTGTATGTACCTTTGTTCCATGATGCTGCATTGGTGGCAGTATTGCTGACTGACTGTTGTCTCCCACATATTTTTTTTTTTTTGTTCCAGGGGTCTGTGTGTCTATGCTGTGGAGAGCTGTTGCCAATACTGCAGCTCAGGATGGCATGGTGGCAATGCAGAAATGTGACTTCACCAAGGTACGGCTGTACATGTGCATGGTTACCTAGGTGCGTATGTGCAGAACAGTGTGTCAGGAACAATGGGAGCAGACAGCGTAAACTTGTATGCATACCCCTTGACACAGCATGCTACTCTTGATACATGTCACCTTGGAGTTCGGTAAGATCATTGGTTCATAGGATCATAGGAGGTTACTAGATTAATAGCCCTGGGGTCCTTACAAGCCTAGCCATTAGTTTATCCCCAGAAAGAAACATCAGTCAGCATCTTTGTTGTCCCTGTCAATGAGTGACACAGGCGGGACCCCTGGGACAGATTTGTGGTTTCCCATCCACTCATCATGGTTGTGCTTGAAGAGGGTCAGTGTGGTACTCTAGTTGATGTGTAATGTAAGTGTATTCCTGAGACAGGGCAATGTCTGAGACACAAACCTGTCGCTCCAGCAGGTTGTGTTGATGTTGCACATTAGATTCAGGCCTGTCATGCAGGTAATGCTCGAGGAGTTAGACTTACGGATATGGGGCAGCTGTAGTAGGGCAGGGTCCAACATTGTCTTGTAGGCATGACACAGCCCACCTCTGAGCAACCTGTCTGATACCAGTGGAGCAATAATGATTTGAGCTTGTCTGCGTGGGACAGGTGTTGGAGGCCATGGATTACCTTTGTGAGATATTTCTATGGCCTGTGCAGTTGGTGCAGATGTCTGGATTTGTACATATCAAATGAGGCATTGTTGTAAAATACTGGCCTATGGAGTGAGGACTATAGAGAGGTAATGACCACCATTTTTCTGTATACACTCCTTTTACCTATGAGATGAATCACATACAAGGCTTTTCTGACCACTGCCAGTACATGATGGTTGAATGTAAAATTGATATCAACTTGGGTACCCACGTCTCTCAACACAGATTGTGTGTTTTTAGGGGTTGCTGTTGATGTGGTAAACAGTGGGGCTGTGTCTTTGCCGAATGGTATGATGATACAGTTTTTTGCATTTAGCTTGAGTCCAGGACCTTGGCACCAATCCGTAGTTGATGTAAGATCCTCTTACAGTATGATAACATCATTTGGAGAGTCCATCACAGACAACACCCAACTTACAGTCATCCACAAAGTTGGTCAGTATCTACAAATGTAAGTGGTGGTGGGTAGTATTCATGCCTAGATACATGTGGGTTATTTAGGTGCAGCATCTACTCACAGGCCTCAAAATGTGTACATATTGCACACACATAGACAAGACAGATTAGGGTTGCCACCTTATCAGATGCCCAATGTGGGACACTTTTGTAGTAAAGTGAGAGTTGGCAGGACAAACCATACCAATGGTGAGTGCAACTGACAGAACCTGATTTTATTTGGCAATATAACAGCTTATTTTTGTAGCATTTCCCTAGAATATGCTATTTCTCATAACAGTTAGGTGTTTGTGATATAAAATTACTGTTTTATGCAACTATTAAAATAATGTAGGAAATGTTTATTGTCCTACACTCTGGGGACATTTGTATTGTTTTAGTTGTTTTTTCAGGACACATCTGGCCAAACAGGGACTGTAACTTGCACAGTGTAACAGGTGGTATCCCTAATACAGTCACACTGCTGCAAAGGGATATATGTACGTACATACACACACCCACAGACGCACACATGCACACACACACACACACACACACACACACACACACACACACACACACACACACACACATGCACACACACACATGCACACATGCACATACACACACATACACACATAAACTGCCCTTGCTGAGAGTAGAAACTCTACCTGTCTAGTTTTACATCCTATAGCGGTACAAAAGTATTGCATGCACCATGGAACTTATGTTCTGGAGGCACTGTAAAGGTTGCCAATGGCACCAAGTTTGCACAGGCCCTTATCACATGCACCACAGCGCTATTGTGTTTGGAGAGTCTCTAACTGTGGTTCTAAGGTGGATGAGATCAGTAGGCCCTGAAAAGGTTGCCAATTGGGGGTAACAGGCCCTTAAAATTGTATAACCATCACTCACACACACACATACGCAAAAGACAGCCACACTGCAGTGATGGGATATGCTTACACACACATAAATTCACAGAGTTGCCAGTTTTGAGATTAGAACCCCTACCTATCTAGTCATATATGCTATAGTACTATGTACTTATTGCATGTGCCACAGAGCTTATGTATTTAAGAGTGTCTAACTGTGCTTCTAAGGTGGATGACATCAGAAGGCCCAGTAAAGTAAGCCAATGTGGGAGTTAACAGGTAGGTGCAGGCCTTAAAATGTATTACCCCACACATATTCAAGATAGACATACTGCTGCAAGGGGATATACTTACCCATACACACACTCACAGAGTTGCCATTAGAACCTCTACCTATCTAGCTGTATAGAGTACAGTGCTACTTACTTACTGCATGCAATACAGAGCTTATGTGTTTGGAGAGTGTCTGCCACTGCTATTGGGGTGGATGACATCATCAGCTGTTGACAGGGAGGCCACTGTTGTCAGAGGGCCATAAAATGACTAACTATTGCACAGACGTAGGGCTGTTGGGCATGTGTATACTACTGTGTATGGAATATCTACACACACACACACACACACACACACACACACACACACACACACACACACACACACACACACACACACACACACACACACACAAACAAGGTGGCTGACGTGAAATTAGAACCCCTACCTACCTACTAATATACACAACAGCTCACTGTATTAATTGCATGCACCACTAGTAACAATTGGTGTGCAAGTGGCTACAGCACTACATCACTCTATACCTTTCTGTGTCTCTCTCTCCTTCTCTCTCTTTCTCTCTATATATAATATGCATTATGTATACTGTATACATAGCTGTCTCTATGCACAGAGATATATTGATATCTCAGTTCTATAGGCAGATGAGGCTTCAGATGTTGGCTGAAATTAACTAAGAGTAGCAGCATACCCAGTGTGCAGTGTGACCGCCAGTACTTAAAAGGGACTCCAGTCCTGACCTACCTGTACTCCAGTCCAGGATTTTGTGTGCTACACCCAATTGGCTGCTGCACCTCATTACACAGTCCAACACCTCCCTGATATAATGCCCAAGGAATTCCCCAGCTGTGTGCTGGCTGAAATATCTGACTCATACCTAGGGTGTGTACATATTGTATTAGAGAGAACATGGTTTTCATTATATGTCTGGTAGGTTTTACATAGCAATGTGATTTTCTGGTATATCAGTGGCAGATCATTACAGAATGATGTGAGGAACTGCTGAAAGACATTTGAGTTACTGACTCCATACACAGCAGGAAACCCATGCTACTGCACGACCTGTTCTACTATGAACTTTCTGCATTTATCTGGCCAGTAGTTCATCCTTCTCCTTATATGTGGGTCTTTGTCCCGCTCCTGTTCCTGGCTTTGTCCACAGTTGCAGTTCTATGTAGTTGTAGGTATGCTGTGACTGGCGTACAAGTTGTAACACCACAGAAAAGGGTTACAGACCTCACACATCTGAGTGTACCTGTTTTGCAGCATGTCCAGCATTGTACCCCATATGTCTGCTCTGGTTCTCAGACAGTTTGTGTTGTATTGGTATTATAATGCAACATGGTGACCATACCTCTCAACCTCCTAGAGCAAGAAATCTGGAGAAAGCCATATATAAAAGTGGGAGACAGGCCCAAAAATAGGGACAGTTTTTAATATTGCTCTTACAGACTTAGACAGTTGTTAGAATAACAGGTTTTGTATTAACATGACTTTTCTGAAGTGTATGAAGTCTGCATCTGAAATGTCTGTCATTATTTTTTAATGTCAACCTTTATGGATTTGCCACTAGTTTGCCAGAAAACTGTAATGCTATGAAAAATGGACCAGAAATATGAGGCAACAATGTGGACATTCTGTGAAACTCTTTTCATTTGTGACGTATGGATGTGCTCAGTGACTTGATGTATGTACTGACACAGTTACATGATAGCCTTTAAATCCTGCTGCTACTCTGACTTGATACAACCTACTGTTCTACTAGCCACCATCTAGGTTACTCAGAGCTGTGTACTGTCCATATCTATGTCCCTCTGTCTCTCAATTGTCTCTGGCTTTTTCCAGCTTTCTTGCAGTAACAAATAGTGACATATGGATAGTCTGTAGAACTGCTACCATAGATGTAGCTCACATGCAAAATAGTAGGCCCAGCCGGTCTTGAACCATGAACACCATCAACCATGGTAATGAACATAGCCCACTAAGCCATAACAGCCACCAGACAGTGCAGTTTAATGCCTGACACTATCAACCACAGACATACATAACATACTGACCCCTGCATATTGTGGAAATGGAACATCACCAGGTTGATTGGGACTGCCCTAGGATTGTGTGGTCTGCTGCTATTACCTTGCAAAAATAATGCTACTGTAGTTGTATGGGAACATGGGTGTATTAGGGGCAGGGGACTCTAGCATTGACAGTCATGCATCTGTCCTATGACCCCGATGTTTGTAATTTCCCCCACATAGTGCAGTGGAATTTGCTGCCATGGGCCATACTGCATATTATGATGTGGTCAGTATTGGGTAGAGAGTACCTGTGGTCTCACATAGCTGTCAGTTGTCTGCAGGCATCCCAGTAGCCCACTATATTACCTTGCATACATGTGGCAGGTCTGTGCATATGCTACCATAATCTAGTACCCCATACATTGGTTGTAAAGAAGAGTGAATTACCTTGTGCCTGCAACAGTTGAGATAAAAGTGCTTCAGGGCTGACTCTGCCAGATGCACACAGTACATAGCCAACACATGGTAAGGTACAGGTTGTATGGTGTAGCTGGCATCCTTTTTACTATGTATGTGAGTCGGAGTGTGGTGTCAGTCCCTAGGTCCCTAGGATGTCAGTGCATGTGCTATGCTTTGCCTCTTTGCTAAGCCCATGGCATACTGGGCTCACCTACATCTGCCTACAGATACAGGCTGAGAGTGTTCATCCTACAAGTTTCCCTGTGGCTGTGGAGACCTTGGCACTGGTGGGAGGCTGTGTGTCCTTTCCCTGTGATGTTCCTGCCACAGCTGTTTCTGCAGGATCATATTGTGTAGCATGGCACATAATGTGAACATGTGTGCACATGTGGCTGGAGAGTACTACAGGGCTCCACCAGATATATCAAGGCAGTGGAACAGTGACTTGAGCAGCCCAAACACATGCACTATGATGCTCCTAGTTTGTGTGTGTGCCTTATTATGGTGTTCTTTGGTAGGTGTGTGTGTGTGCATTTCTGATGGGTGTCATCATCCACGGTCCCATTCCATAGCCAGCATCCGCCAGTAGATGGCCATATGGAATGCCCCTCCCCCCCAGCAAACATCAGGTACAGCTGTGATGCATACTAGATGTGGGAGTTGTGATAACTGCCAGGATCGCCGGCACCCACATTTATAATAATTCCCTGGGCATTGCACATGACCTGGCAGTTTATTGAGTGATACCCCTTGCGGTTGAGATAGACTCTACCCTCCACACCATATGGTGCTTTGATGTGCACATAAGTGCAGTCTATGGCAGCACTCAGTACCTCAGGGTAGTATGCTACATGGTTTAAGAGATGCATATTGCTGGTCCTCTCCTCTGGGAGTGGGGTAAATATATGTGCTCATTGACAAGTGTTTGCATGGCAGACAGGAACTGGTGGAGTACCCTGGATGCAGATGCCTGTGAGACCCTCATCATGTCCCTAGTAGGTCTTTGAAAAGTACCTGTAGCTAGTATTCTAAGGGCTATATATATCTTTGTTTCCACTGGGATGGGTTCCCCTCTGTTGGCTCTATATCTGAATTGAGGGTGGCAATGCTCGGTGAGTTCTTGTAGTATGTCCCTGTCTACCCTGTAGTGCTCTACTATCTGCAGCTCAATTAGCCCCTGGAAGGTTACCCTTGGCCTGAACTCTCTTCTTCTTCTCAATTTAGACCTATTTTCAGCATCAGCACCAGCACTGACCTCAGCCTCTAGCACATACAGATGTAACAGAGCAGAAGCAGCCCCTATCATTTTGTCAGTTAAAATTCCCAAGTGTATACTCCAATGGTGCAGAGTATGTGGAAAAAATCAGATTGAAGGGTGTATGCATACTTTATAGTGGTGTGCTACAGATGCAGCCTATGTGATTGGCTGACTATGATGCATTCCACCTGCCAGGTTTATCACTGAAGGTTTTGAATGGCCCAGTGTCAGTGGAACAGGGCTAATCAGTAATTTATACTTGATTGGCATTCCCAGGCTTGTTTTTATTTTTTAAATGCCTTTCCCTGCTAAGCACTGCAGCACAGCACACAAACCCATGGTGATAGTATAAACAGCGCTCAGCAGTCTAGACACACCTCTCATGCATGGGCAATCTCAGCTTAGTTTAAACCAGTTAAAACATGCACTGCAGGGCTAAACACAGCCTAGCAACACTGGACACACCTCCCTGCTTAGTTGTGCTTAGCTGAGTACAAACAGGTGCCGCTAAGCTCCAATCCACTTGAACATAGCATGACACACCCATCTTGTGATGTCAGCTACCTGTTCTACTAACACCAACATGGTTCTGGCCCTACACAAGTTTTATCTGTGGAGAAAGTGGCCCATATTTCCTATTCAGTAACTTTAGCTCATCTGCATACAGATCCTTGTATATACCCTGGATACTTCACTAGTCCAGGGCCTTTCTCCTTAGCAACCACTGAAACCTGCCATTGGACACTGCAGGCAGGGCACTATAATGCATTATTTTTGCAAATGTCTTATTTTCAGTTTTCCAACATTTTAATTTTTTTTCTATAACAGCATGTTTGTGTATTGCAGCACACTGCGTAAATGTAATATGTGTGTTAAAAAATTATATTTTATAATGATTTGCATTGTTTTTTGGACTCACTGGGTATAGTTTTGGACATTTCCATTCCTACATTGCAATATCCAACCTTCTTTTGGGGGCCTTTACAGCCTCTGTTTAATTTTTACATTTCTGTACACTGTTATTTTTGTGTACATTTCTGACACCAACAGGGCTCCTACACAGGTACCGTTCTGCTTACTGGATCACAAATCACCCTCATTTGCATGAATTTCACCTGCTTATGAGGTGATTTGCATTCCATGGACACTTCTGTGCCGCATGATCGTGCACGCCCCACTGCTCTGTTTACTGAATTGCTTGGCTGCTGGTTTCCATGCCTACACAGAAAATCACTCTGTGTAGGTTTTATTGAATTCCCCCCTGTATAACAGAGATATTATTTTAAAAGAAAAAATTAAGTGAGTTAACATCACTGAGAAATCCAACTCATCTTTTGACAACAGTAATACAGACATACAAATGTTGTGTAACAGAAAATTATAGTCCTTTGATTTTTTTTTTTCTTGTAGTCTTTTGAGTGAAGTACTACTAAGCCGATGTACCCTTCTGATGGCAGTGTTGGTGAATGCATAATCATATACTGAATTAGCAGCACTCTGTGTTGCTCTGTGCTGACTTTTGTACAACAACTTGCACAAAAGAGACTTTACAATAGGTAGCAGGCATATTAATATAGCAGCAGGATAATGATGTGTTAAGTAAAGGTTAAACCAAGACTTACAGTCACAGCTGTTAGACAAAACATCACAAAATATGATTTCATTCATCTGTATTTAAACATTTTCAGCATGCCAGGAAATTTATCTATACCCGGATATTATACTAGCAGTAGCACAACATGTAGAAAGTTAAAATTGTGAGAGTTAATATTTGACAGTGGATTTCAGCGAATATGAATGTATGTATTCATTTTGTTACTCTGTTGACCACTGTAAGCTATATATCCAACATTTAGTGATGTTTAAAATTACATTAAAATGAATAAAAATAGCTTAACACAGTGGCACAAAGTGAGATACAGTAATGCAGACGAAGGCCATAAAATTCAAAAATATTGCCATAAGCTGTGCACTTCCATTTAGCCTTCTTTGCATATGTTGCTCAGCACAAGACATTGTGCAAATGCAGGATTGGAAGAATAATGATATAGATGGGGGAAGATACATCAGCAAGGTGACATGGAGTCAGGGACAAAGTAGAATATAACTGAATGGGATATCTGTGGCTCACAACAATTTGTAGCCGACAAGCACAGTTAAACTACTGAAACAAAAACATCCAATAGCACTTAGCTAATGGTTGGATTAGAACCCTTTAAATTACTCAAAAATTTGTCAACACATTTGAGCATTATCTCTTCACATCACAAAGAAATCGTGACAAGCATTAATATAACACAATTGAATCACACTGACAACTTATTAAAGATGGAGGGGTGTACAGACAGAGTTAGAGATAGATGCAGAAAGGAATAGTAACAATATGTTTTGTGGAACATGTAGGGACATCTTTATAGTGTTTTAGCCTTACTTAATAACAATCTGTCATGCTCACTACAATAAACTGATTGTTATAGGTTTAAAAAAGGATAGGGAAAGTGCAATAAACATGAATATTTATCCAGGATAAGGTTCCTTAATAAATCTCCCTGTTGTTGATGACTTGTTGCACTAGTCCAATGATATGCTAAGGAAATGTGTTAAATATAGACATTTGCAATTAAATATATAATAGGATGATGATATGTCATGAAGTAATAAAATTTGAATACAGCTATAATCAAATCCATGACTCTGTGCCAAAACATCAGGCTATAAACAGGGTAATTATATCAACATGTCACATAGGAACTCCTAATGTAATACATCCAGCAGCCTAAGAAATGTATCACAGTACTCCTTTAATTATGGCTTCACTCTGTATTCCCATAGAGCAGTAGATTTAAGTACATTTGTGAAACAGTATCCGGACCACTGCAGATTAAATTGAAATCTTCAGTTTTTGCAGTACGAAGTAAACAGCATTCACTGTCACTCAGCATTGCTGTGCTATGCCAAACTCTGTGCAAATGCTGAGGACATAAAGTGAAGGCTTTTCCATGGGCCATTTCTGAACATGTGTGTTGTGACTCTATTTTTTGAACAGATTAAATGTGTGGAAAGGGGTAGTTAGGACAGTGGTGAAAATGGAGTTGGCAATTAGATGGTATCACACATGGAAAAGAATACAGGAATCTGCAGGAGGGTCATGGGGGAGCACCATAGAAATCTACTTCTTCACAACATAAAAATACAATTGCACACACAATTTCATGACCTTGCAGAGGCACCATACCAGAGATGGATGACAACAACTGAATAAGGTTGCATGTTCAAATGGGCTGAATCAATTGTGTCAGCATGACACATAGGCAAAGTGGAGAGCTTTGTATGAGGATTAATTTTTTGTGGGATAGGCACCCATTTTTTGGGAGGGGAGTGAGGAATGCTGTAAAAGATGCTTAGGAATTAGAGAATCAGGTGGTAGATTAGTTTAGGAAGCATCCAGACATATAGATAATACAAGACAGACAGGGATGGTGATGATGACAAAAGGTTGGGGGGGCACCATGATTGGGGAGAAGAAGGGGACATCAGAGGTGCACCCAGGTCCAATGAGAACAGTGATAACGTAGTCCTCATCCTCAGAACTGTCATCACTGTCTCCTGACATAGCAACCTGGCTCAGTGCCAGATGTGGCATCATCTTTGCAATGTGATGCTGGACCTTTTCAACCCTGCTGATATGGGCACCAAGGCCCATCTCCATTATATCCTCCACCAGCACTGTCAGTTCCTGCTGGGTGACAAAATCTCCACCTCCACTACTTCTGGTCCTGGGGGATACTGCACCAACAGCTAGAGCAGAGGAACCTGACTCACTTGGATCAAGCAAGGCATGGGCTCTGGAGGCAGCACTGGCAGTATGTGACCCTGAAGTGCTGGGTGTCTATGCTACCATCTGTAGAGGTATGGTGAGCTGACTTTCAGTGATTGATGAACCTCTCTGTGAAGTTGATGATTAATTTTCATCAGCAAGATATGCAAAGAGCAGATTATTAATAAATAATAACCCCCTCCCCCCACAAAATAGAGAGAGAGAGATAGAGAGAGAGAGAGAGAGAGAAAGGTGGGGAATAGAAGAAAAAAAGAGATACTTAGACATATGGCATGTCACACTACTATATATTTTAAACAAAACTGGTTTGTCGATACATAAATAATTATGACAGTTTACTCTTGCATACCTTTGCAATATCCATATATGATGCAAATGTATTTATGTGTCATTAAATAACAAATGCCATTACTCTGATGTAAGAAATGGCTGTCTTGATTTCATTATGATGGATTGGAATTAGCATTCTAAATTGATAATTACAATTACCATAATGTATTTCTTCCTTGCAGACTGCTGATAAGATCTTACAAATAATTATCAATTTAAAAAAAATTATGTTTCGGGTTACTGAACCCTCACACAGTAAAGGCGGTATTTTAATCATCTAATACAAGCAGCAAGATGCTTGAGATGAAGTATGAGGTATGCTTGCTCAAATTGCTAGTGCTTGAGTGAATTAAAATAACACTATAGCTTGAATTTTTGCATGAAGCATATTTGCCTTGTGCCTCTTCTAGGCAAGTTCATCTCTCCTGGTGCACCTCATGGTTTGCAGCTCTCCCCTCTGAAGCTGTACAGCACAAAAAGCAAACACATACATATGAAAGCATAATGAGTAACTGTGTTGGCTGGTTAGATAATTACTGCCATATCAGACAGGTTATGGGTCATTATATTTACACAACTTGGGGGGTGCTCCCACTCCAAAAATTAGCATCTCATTGGATTAGGACATCCTGCTTGTACTTTTTAATGTCACTAGTCTGGTGACAACATTGTTCTCCATTGTGTGGAATGCCATTTGTAGTTGATGAAGACTTTGCTGGGCTATTCCAAGCCTTAGCACTACATTGAGAGCCAGTATAATCCCCCTGAAGCAGCCTACAGCTATAGTGCTTCACGAGGAGTGCCACAAATATCCTGGACTTTTCAACACCCCTAATTTTGTGCTCGAAATTTAGCAACATTATATCCCTCACTAGCCACATCCGCAAAAGTCAGGCTAATGAAATATGTCAGTGCCTATTGCAGATCTCACATGTTACTGGTACTGAACAAAGATGCACAGCCTTGCCAGCTGCATTTGCACAATTGAGAACAGATGGACTACTTGGCAGACATATTGGCACTACTTCCAGCACATAGCAATAAAGGTGTAAAACATTGCATTGAGGTGCGCCATGTGTGATGCTCTACCCATTATAACAGGTTCCAGTGTTCAACAATAGACTGCTTACTGGCATGTTTTTTAATGGTTGCACTTTGAAAGGTGAAAGATGCTCAATTCTGACATGATTGTCCTGCTGGAGCTTACCCATTGTTAAAATATTATTATAATGGGAATCCAACAATTCAGGTAAAGGGTGTAAAATTTGCAACTTAATGTATTAACTGACATTGTCACAGGAGAAGTAATATTCAAGCATGAAATTTTGACATATATTCTGAACGAAAGAGATATACTTGAGAGAGGTCTATACTTGTGTGGTCATAATTATGTCCTGGAATGCATTACTATGTAAAAGTCATTGCTTCTGCAAGTAAATATGGTTCTGATGGATGCAATTAAATGTGATGATTAATATAGTTTGGTTTATGTTACATACATACTTCACAAGACATAAGGGCCCTAAAAATATGGTTGGAATATGTGAAGATTCGTGATGATTATAAAAAATTAATTGTGCCCATCATACAGATGCAAGTGAATTTTATATGAAATATATTCATTGTGATTTCTAGGCTGGTAGTCATACATTAGGTTGTGTTTATCTGTAAAACAGTTATCATATATGCTAAACAGCACAGTTTTATTATGCAAGGCTTACTGATACATTGCTCACAGGAAACAGGTATGACATTATCAATTTGCTTTAGAGTTACAGTCCTATTCAAAAGAGAAATGGGCCTCTTACAACCTTTTTAAAAAGGATCTTGTAGCTGTATTTGAACCATGCTGTACTATTTATCAAAAATTACTCCCTTTATACCTAGTGCCACAA
Organism: Protopterus annectens; assembly: GCF_019279795.1. Classification (NCBI taxonomy): domain Eukaryota; kingdom Metazoa; phylum Chordata; order Ceratodontiformes; family Protopteridae; genus Protopterus; species Protopterus annectens. The sequence goes on from NC_056735.1 coordinate 909,263,410, forward strand.
ACATAGCTATACAATAGTTGAAATCTCTTCTCTCTATACTGTCCAGACTGCTGAGGAAGGCATACAATTAACAGGTGTGTTGGAGCTACCTAAGGCAGCCTAAAGTAAATTTTTCACTTTTTTTTCCTTAGGTGGTGAGGCCTGTTTGTGTGATGCTAAGTGGAGATCCAATGTATAAATGTAAAAAAAATGAAAAAAAGAAAATGGATAAGTACATATTGTGAATAATTGCAAAGTTATCTCTAAACTGGATTTGAACAATGCTTCATGCAACTTATTTCTCTTAATACACTTCAGTTACACCTTGTACCACAGAATTTGACATCTGCCAGGTGCATTTACTGAAATAAATACTTTCCCACTTGTGGGGGCCAAACAACAAAGCCATGTATGTTTGATCTACATATTCTAGCCTAAACTAAGATTTTCATTTTTTTTTAGATAGTGAACTCTGTTTCCTCACTGCCAAGCAGAGAGCAAATTTGCCTTCAAAAAAAATAAATAAATAAAATAAAATAAACTGGGTAAGTACATATTGTGAATAATTGCAAAGTGATCTCTAAAGACCTTTCAAATAATGCTTCATGTGCCTTATTTCTCTCAGTTCAATTCAGTTAGTCCTTCTACCACTGAAGTTGACATCTGCCAGGTGCATTTACTGAAGTAAGTACTCTCCCTTTTGCAGGTGGCCAATCATAGATGCCAGGAATGTTTGAGCTACACAAGGCAGCCTAAACAAAATTTTTCATTTTTTTCCGTAGGTAGTGAACACTTTTTTCACACTCCAAGTGGAGATAAATATACCATAAAATGGAAAAAAAATTGATAAGCATATTGTGAATAATTACAAAGTGATCGCTAAAGAGGATTTAAACACTGCTTTATGTGTCTTATTTCTCAAAATTCACTTCCATTACACCTTGTACCACAGAATTTGTCATCTATCAGGTGGGTTTACTGAAGTAAGTACTCTCCCTGTTGGGGGGGGGTACACAATACCACTCATATTCTCTCTATGTAAAAAGGATAAAGACAAACTTTAGAAAAACAAAAGGAGTGCTCAGCAGTCAGGAAAGTCACCAAAGCCTTAACGCAACTTTATTATAACAAAAAAATAAATAGCTTTTTCGCTACTGCAACAATGTAGCTTCTTCAGAGGCTAAAAACACAGTAAAAAGGCGCCAACTACAATTTATACTATAGTCAGCATCATTACATCAGCTGTAGTACGTAATACATCACTTCCTTAAAAATTTAGTTCATGATACGGACACTGAGCACCTAAATGAGGGGAATGCCACAAATTCCACAGATGGTTGGAATGTTGTGAGAAGGAGTAACAGGAATAGGAATAAAGCAGGGGGGTCTGACATTCAACCTATAAATGCTACTAACTCGGTGAATAATGTCAATAATGATAGCCAGCATTTTTTAGGGAAAGCACCCAATCAAGACCACAGGAAAAAGAACAAGAAATGGAAAAACTAATTGCTGATACTCTACCCTCTGGTGCCCTTAATCCCCCATACATTGTTAAGAATAGGAAAGGGGATTTTACTATTTACAATTTTTCGTCACTTACTCTAGAACCAGAGTTAGTTGAGTTACTTGCATTAGGCAACAATTTTGTTCCTTCCAAACGATTTGACGTTGTTAAAGTTCTTATTGATCTCAAGTGCTATGTCCGGAAGCTTAACTTAAAATTATTGTTTAATAACACAAGCAAAGAAGACAAGCTTGCATTAAAGCTGCCAAGTACTTTTAATCCCCCTTTACATGTAGGCTTACGTAATTTTGAAAATGCTTGCGAATTGGACATTAGACACCTTGACAAATCTAAAGGAGCTAGGAAAAGCAATTTCAACATTTCAAAGGACCAGTTACAGGCCCTTAATCAACTAAAAGAATTTTCCGTCAGGGTTATGAAACCCGACAAGGGTGGGGGACTGGTAGTCTTTGAGAATAGCTTGTATGATGAGAAAATGCTACTAGTGTTGGACACACCTGCCTATAACAGTTCCTCCCTTAATGAAATGAACATTAACAATCACAGGATCAAGGGCTATTACAGAGACCTTTTTATAGAAGGCAGAATAGACATTGACACCTATGAATACATCAACATTTCTCAACCCAAGACGCCTGCTATGTTTGGCATACCCAAGATTCACAAGAATCTTGTGGATCCGCCTATGAGGGCACTAGTCGATGGGAGATCCTCCATCACTTACCCATCAGCAAAATATATTGACTTTTTGCTAGCCAAATACTTGGAATTCATTCCAAGTATATGTAAGGACTCTTGGAGTTTCCTTGCTAGCATCAATGACATTGAGTTTGACAGCGCACATAATTTTTTGACAGTCGACGTTGTCGACTTATACACTTCAATTCCACACCTGGAGGCCATTGAATGGTTGGAGTTGTTGTTGTCGGAATTTAAAGCCCCAAGAGATGAGATCAACAACATTACAGAACTCTTAGATATAGTTCTGTCCTCTAATTTCTTTGTCTTTGGAAAGGACTACTATATTCAAAAGCAATGGGCTCTCGCCATCGTAGCCAATATGTTTATGGCATATTGGGAGAGAGAGTTTGTCCTGAACCACCCAACATGGAAAGACAGAATATGTCATTACACTAGATTCCTTGATGACATTTTTATTCTGTTTAGGGGCAATGAAGAAGAGGCACGGTTGTTGGTCGATTACTTCAATAACACTACCTCATTTCTTAGATTTACTTCTAAATTTGATGATAGTGAGATAGAGAACTTGGATGTCAAACTCAAAAAGGATACAAATAACCTTAGATTCACTTCATCTATTCATCGTAAGGACACTTACATCAATTCATTCTTACACTACACAAGTGCCCACCCATTCAAACTAAAAAAAGCAATCATTAAAAGACAACTAGTTAGGGCAGTTAGAATGTGCAGTGATTTCAAAGATTTTGAAAAAGAATGTAGTGTACTTACTGAATTTTTCTTGAATAGGGGTTACCCATTACCCGTCATAGAAGAACTAATACTAGAAGTCACAAACAAAAGACGAAATGGCACTATTAGTCCCTTAATATACAATCAAACAACTACACACCCCGTAGATCAAAGTAATTTTATTGGGGATACAGGCATAGGACTTAGTCCCACACTTGGTATTGAGCAATCTAGATGTGATTTTACTTTGTCTTTCTCAACTGTTTTCAATCTGAACTCCAAAGAAATATCGGAGATCATTGACAAGAATTGGTACTTTATTACCAATAATTCATTGTTAGTTGAGAAACTTGGTACTAAACCAAGGATCACATACAGAAGAGGTAACAACATTAAGGAATTACTGCAGTCGAACCACTCCAGTCAAGCTCTTCAGAGAATTAAAGGGTGTTTCAGTTGTGGCTCTTGTAATTGGTGTCATGTCTTGCGGACAGGTAACTCATTTAGCATAGGTTACAAAAAATATTGGATAAATTGTAGAATAAATTGTGACACCAAATCTATAGTATATGTTGCTCTCTGTGTATGTTGTCCTGCATTTTATGTCGGAAAAACTGACAGAAAATTCAGAGAGCGCATATACCAACACATATATGCCATCAGGAACAACAAGAATGAAAACGCCCTTGTTAAACATGTAGAATCTAATCCTGGGCATAATTTTGTGTTCATGGGTATTGATTGTAAACATAGGTCCGTCAGGGGTGGACCTATTTCTCTTTTATTAGAGATTTTAGAACTGGAATGGCAGCTCAAGTTAGATGCCTTTAATATGCCAGGCTTAAACGAGAGCTGCAATATAGCCCCTGTGTTGAAATATAGGTCCTTTTTACGTTAACAAATTATAGCAGGACCTAAATCAGATTTTTTTTCTTGTTGAATACAGCTATTAAATCCCATAGTAAAAATGTTGAGTTCACTTTTTATATTTACTCTACACATTTTGTTTATATACATGTGGTTGTTTTATTAGATGTTATTTTAGTTTTAACCTTAGTATGCTAGTAGTATTTTAAATTTTACATTATACATACATACATGTATGTTTCTTACAGACAAATATTAATTTTATTTAGTGTATTCGCTGTTAAGTATTTGAAGGGCATCACACTTACTAGATATATACAGTGATTGAGTGCGTTTTAAAAAAAAACATTCATTTTTAAGGAAGTGATGTATTACGTACTACAGCTGATGTAATGATGCTGACTATAGTATAAATTGTAGTTGGCGCCTTTTTACTGTGTTTTTAGCCTCTGAAGAAGCTACATTGTTGCAGTAGCGAAAACGCTATTTATTTTTTTGTTATAATAAAGTTGCGTTAAGGCTTTGGTGACTTTCCTGACTGCTGAGCACTCCTTTTGATATTCTCTCTATGTAAGACAGCCATTTTTCACTTTTTCCTTAGGTAGTGAACTCTGTTTATGCACTGCCAAGCAGAGAGAAAATGGAAAACACATTAGAGGAGGAATATACGATAGAGAAATTACAGCAAGTAAATGAAATGCAATGCATGGGAATATGTAGCAATGACCAGCACAAAAAATGCATTCTACTGAAAAATGTTATCTTCTCCATGCACCATCAGACATGTACTTTTTGGAAAACATTATCAAACATGTAGTGAATGGGGTCCCTTTCAGAAGATCAGAGTTTCAAAACTTTGAACTTCAAAAGGCTGAGACCATAAGATCAACGTTTTGAAACTTCGAAAGTTTTGAGTGGGGATCGCCGTACACCATGGAATGGGAAATTTACCATTCTCCTCATTGTCATGTGATCTCAGAGCTGGTATATTTATTTAGCAGGGTGCGGGGGTGCAGGGGGCTTGCCCTCCTGCAAAAACATAAAATAAAAAATTTTGTTTGTATTTCTTTATTATGTTTTTGAAGTTTCCAAACTTCGATCTTATAGTCTTGACTTTTTGAAGTTCGGAATTTCGAGACTTCGAGCTTCTGAAGTAGATTCAGTTAATGATAATTAATGTGTAAGTGGATGCACTAATTTTTATAAGTTGTAGCAATGGTGATAACAGCTGATTTTTAAAGAAGAACACAATGGTATCACAGAATATAATTAAATATTGTAATGTATTCTGACAGACCTCTTTAAAAGTATCATGTAAGTGGATTTGAACCATGCATCACATATCATTTATCTATAAGCTCATTATACCTATACCTTCAGCCACAGAGAAAGTTACTTGGTATGTGTATTATCTTCTCTGAGGACCATCTAAAGTGATAACATCTGTGCAATCCCACCTGGCTGGTTTGTGCTACCTATGGCAGCCTAAACTGAATGTTTTACTTTTTTTCATTAACTCATGAAGGCGATTTTCTCACTGCCAAGCAGCATGCGAATGATACAAGAAAAAAGTAATAAAAAATTACTGTAGATCAAATATTTTACATGTTTGATGGATTAGGGTGGCCTAACTTGCCTGTAGTCATACTGAACACTTAACACATAAAAAATTGTTTGTGTGCATGTTATTGTGTAACATGACACAGACGGTAAGTATTTTGGCACAGGTAAACCAGGAAAACAAATTTATTGTAAGCACTTTCGGACGCAAATTTATACAGCCTTCTTCAGACAACATAAATAACAAATAAAGGGATTTAAATAAACCCTTAAAATGACATCATAAATTCATCAATTAGTGTTTAAACCAACAACAACCTAAATGCATAAAAACACTTTTAAAAGTATTAGTCAATTTAGATGTATAAATCTATGAATATATAAAAAAATAATAAACAATATATTTAAATATACAAATAACTTCAACATATGTCAAAGGATATATATACTCATGTGAACACAACCTTAAATACCTTTGCTTATTCAAACACAACAGGGAAAATCACATATTTACATATTTACATATTGCATAAGAAATTAAATGCCTCGCCAATGATTTCAGTTTTAAAAGACATTTAACAGAACTCATTTCATTGATGGTTGGTGTTGAAGGTGAGGAAATTGACCTTATTGAATACCTTCTAGACATCATTTTGGCCAACAATTATACCTTCTTTGGTGGGGATATTTTCCATCAATTGTCTGGTATTGCCATGGGGTCTCCCTGTGGAGGCAGTTTCACGAATTGTGTTATGGCCCATTGGGAAAATACTTTACTTTTTAAACATGACTTATATATTAAACATGTTGTCTGGTTTCTCTTGCTACTTTAATGATTTGTTCTTAATATTTAAAGGGGATGGAATCGATGCTCATAATTTTGTTTCTAGCGTAACAGAACTTACTGACCTTCTGAAATTTACCTATGTTTTTGACAGTAATAGTATTAATTATTTGGATGTTTGTCTCCGTAAGGATTTGAATATTGTTGGCTACACAGCCAAAATATATAGGAAACCCACTTATTCTAACTGTTTCCTTCATTTTGAGAGTTCCCATCCCCTCTTTCAAAAACAATCTGTGGTCAAGGGACAGCTTGTAAGGGCTGCCCATACGACAACCTTGGACCACGACGTTTTGAATGAGTGTAAACTATTAATGAATATGTTCTTTGCACATGGGTATCCCCATGACATGATTCATGAATTGGTTGATGAAGTGTGTACCAAACGTAAGAACAGTTGGTTTATGCCTACTTTAATTAAAAGCTTGACCACTGCTAATGAAGGGACCATAGAATTTGTGGAAAATAATATTGTATCCAGCGTGCTTGATGATATAAATTTTTCATTGATTTTTAATACCCCTTTTTCTTCTGATGCATGGTTAATCAGGCACATTATAGTTAAGAATTGGGTTTTGTTAACAGATGACCCTTATCTTATAAGTAAAGTCCCAAAGACTCCAAAAATTGTGTACAAAAGGGGTACTAAACTTAAAAAGTATGGTTGAAAAAAAAACAACTAGCACCATTTGTATCATCTGGAGGGATGTATAAATGTGGTTGTTGTAACCAATGTAAGCACATTAAGACATCTAATAAATTTACCATCTGTAATGTGGAGTACTATGTAAAAGGGAGATTTAATTGTAATAGTGTTGGGGTGGTATATGTGGCTGAATGCCAACAGTACCCACAATTTTATATTGGCAAGACTAAACACCATTTAAAACAATGGATTTATGATCATCAATATTCTATATCTAGAAAGGATTGTACTAACAGTCTAGCAAGGCACATTGCCGAATTTAATGACCATTTCTTTTTATTTATGGTCATTGAACAGGTTTCTGATAACCCAAGAGGGGGACCATGGCCTTTGAGATTGGAAATGAGGGAACTGTGGTGGTAGGTTTTAACAAATGCCTATTTGTTCCCTGGTCTCAATGAAATGGGTTCTGTTAAATGTCTTTTAAAACTGAAATCATTGGAGAGGCATTGAATTTCTTATGTAATATGTAAATATGTAAATATGTGATTTTCCCTGTTGTGTTTGAATAAGCAAAGGTATTTAAGGTTGTGTTCACATGAGTATATATATCCTTTGACATATATGTTGATGTTATTTGTATATTTATATATATTGTTTATTATTTTTTATATATTCATTGATTTATACATCTAAATTGACTAATACTTTTAAAAGTGTTTTGATGCATTTAGGTTGTTGTTGCTTTAAACACTAATTGATGAATTTATGATGTCATTTTAAGGGGTTATTTAAATCCTTTTATTTGTTATTTATGTTGTCTGAAGAAGGTTGCATATATTTGCGTCCGAAAGTGCTTACAATAAATTTGTTTTCCTGGTTTACCCAAGGTTTTTTTTTTTTTGGAAGTTTGTTTTTTGGTTTTTGTTATTTATCTGGTTTGTTGGACTGGCCAGTGGGTTTAACCAGGAATCTCAACCATTAATTTCTCAAGATGTGGTGAATAATACAGCTAATGACAGTAACAATAGTTCAGTCATGAACCTTACACTACTCATACAACAACTAACCAACAGGGTGGATGTTTTGGCATCCAAGTTGGAGACTGTTAATGTGCCCCACAGTAGCAGAGTGAATTTTACTTTGAAATCTAATATGGAAAGAGATTTGGAGACATCTTTGGCACTCTCTAATGTTTCATTGGAACCTTTACCATCTACAAGTACCAATGGTGCAGTAAGTTTACCTCACCGCAATGACAATAACAATGATTTGCGTTCCAATAATTCAGATGGTATTATGAACACTAACAGTGGTAACCCTTCCTTAGTGTTGCCATCTCTTAATGATTGTTTGAACACTTCCATTCAACTTGACCATGGCATTACCTTTACAAATTGTAATAACAGCAGTATGAACACCTTTGGTTCTAATTCCTTGATTGACAATCTAAAGAAATTGGATGAGGGCTTGTACAAGTGTAAAAAATTATAGTTAGACATTGTGTATTTGCGTTAGTGCATTGCACGTTGTAACATCCCAAAAGGTTTGCTGCAATGGCGCTTTCCTGCAGGGTTAATTTGTGGTTCACAATTTCATAAAGATTTAATTAGCCTGTTTGATAAATAAGGCTTTGAATTCCTTAATTTATTGACCGATAACTACCAGAACCAAATTGAGATCCTGAAGAAAAATTTGTTAGAGCTTGACACTAAAATTAAAAATTATGCTGAATTTTGAGATACAAGTTTGAATACATTCGTACCTTTAACAGCATCGACCAATCTATTGAAAAACTTAAAAGTGTTAAAAACAAGAAAGTGGAATGGGATCGAGTGGACTACCTTAATAGTACTGCCTCCCCCCCACCTTCAGGTTCTTTTGTCAGTTCTTCTGGTACACATAATCAGAACTTGGTACCTATGGAAATGGAAAGGGGGAGGAGTTCTGATGAGACCATTCAGTCTAGTGAAGTGAACTCTGGTTTAGTTATGGTCAATGTAATTTGTATCTGAATTGTACTACTGCCATGTCCTGTGGTTTCCGACCTTAAATTACTGGTTTTCACTCTGTATATATGCATAGAATTTGTATATTGCTTGTCAGAAGGTACTATTACGGGTTTATGCTTAGTAAATTGCTTTTCTTCCCTATATAAGGTGATTTCTTCAGTATGTTGTTTGTTAGAACTGCATATGGTGGTACTGAGAATATGGTTGATTGTTACTTTGTAGTGCTGTTTGTAGGCTAACTCCTACAGCTTTATTGATGCCTATTTGTAATGGTGTATATGGCTATTTTTATCGATTGTATCTAAAGGTTAGCTTATTTGTTATTCTTTATGCAGCCACATCCTTTGTGGTGTGTGCTACTAATGATATGCATGTGGGTTGGTGTTTGTCCACTATTTGATATATTAGCAGCTGCTATTTGCACACCTAGAACATTTTTGTAAACTCTAAGGTTCTGCAACCTTCTCTGTAGTTGCTTGTTGTTGTAGTGAAAGATTGCATGGCCGCTTAGTGCTAAAGAACTTCTAAGTTCTTTTTGTTGGCTTGTTTTCTGCCTAATACCACCATGGTTTTAATGCCTTTATCCATGGTTTTGTTTTGGTAGCCTGCATAATATCATATCAGCATGAATGGGTTCCTCATAAAACCTTAGCTGGTCTTATGTGTAAACCCACTCGGGTTGTGTACTCTCTAGCGCTCTGCTTGGTCTCTGATTAACTTATTATCTGGGCCTAGGTCTACTTAACTCTTTCACAGAGGAATAATTATTTATTTTAATATTTATTTTTATATGCTTGAATCTGTTTTGAGTAATCTGTTATATATTTGGTGACTTTTATTATTTAAATGTAAAATCCTATAGTTTTTGTGTGAATTGCTTGAATATCTCTGTTGATTAACTGCTTAGTTTTACAAGTTTGTAATGAATTACTTCTATTTTTACTGCTTTAGTTTTACAAGACTGTATGTAACTATTACTGTTTTGTGCTTATTACAATTATTATATTTTCTTGAGCATATAGCAGGCCTTTATTGTTTAGTTGCTGTATTATATTGTGTTGTGTTTTGTTCTTTTTGTTTTTTGTATTTACCTATCCTTTTTTGTCCATTGTTTAATTCTTTTTTAATTTTTAACTCTCCTTCAGAAGAAATAAAGTATTTTTTTTATTATTATTATTTAACTCTATTATTCTTCCTACTTACTACCTCCAGCTTTTGCTCCTGTACTTTTGCCCCACTTCCTTACTCAAGGAACACACTACCAAGGTCACCTACCTCATCCATACTTTGTATAGGAACTGAGCAGAGCTCTGCTGCCTAAATTTCTCCTATGACTGGACAGGAGTCCCCTGGGAACAGAAAGTATGTGTATTTGTTAATACTTATGCCTCTACAACTGTTAACAACAAAAGGTGTTTTTACCACCTATCTCCACTCTCAGGTCTCTTATTTATTTTATCCCAGCTCTTCTCTCTCCCTCCTCTCTCCAATCTTCTCCTGCTGCCTTCTCTTATCCCTACTTGTCTATCCTCACCAGTCCCAAGGCCCAGTGGGCTTTTGCATGTTCCCTTCAGAGTCATCCTTTCTCATTCTCACTCCATTTCATTTTTGCTTTATTTCTTCTTTTCTCTCTCTTCGCTGAGCTTCCTTAATCTTCCTTTCGGGCTTACCTTCCTGTATAATCCTTATTCATACACCGTCTATCTGCTCATCTGCTCTCCTCTGTCTTCTCCCTCTCTCCCCTACCCTGCCCCCCCTGCCCACTCCCCCTGCCCCCCAATTCCCACTCACCCCCCCACCCACCCCGTCCTCCTCCCACCACCAACCTCACACCCCACCGCCCCACACCCACCACCCACACCCCTCACTACAATCATCCACCTACCACCCAACACACACTACACCTATTTACACTACTATCACACTACTACCACACTATCCCACTACACATCACAACACCTATCTCACACTCCCCACATCTCCTTATTACACCACACCACACATTTCTACTCCCTTAACTACACATTTCTTTTCTTTATAATCCCAAAACAACATAAATACATAAAAACCACCACAACACTTAAATACCAAGCATCTAAACCATTATTTTACAAACTACATCTCCAATTATTTACTCATTACTATTACTACCTTTCCTATCTGCCACCTGATCACATCTCCACTCCCCTCAACCTACCCCTTCAACTCTTTTTCCTCACCTTTACACCTCCTAACTCTCCCCAGCTTTACCCACTTTTACCCTTTTAACTTTCCTTTCTTCAAACACTTTTCTTAACACTTTCATTTATCCCATCTCATGAATAACTTTGCCCAATGATTATCTTTGATTATCAGATTAGATCCATTTTATTATTCCATTATTACTAATTACCTTCCTAAATTAATCTTATCTCAACCTGGTTCAATTTACTGCCTTCTATCCCATCCACTGCATTCATCCAACACAAGCCTATATTATCCTCTTCTCTAAACCCAGCCTATATTATTTACTTCTAAACCCACCACAAAGTGCCAATAAAGTCCCTATAACTCCTGATATGGCTTTATCATAATAAACATGGTCTTGTAACTCTATAAAAAATCTTGTTAAATAACTTAAACACTCTATTCCTAGCTATGAAAAGACAGGAAAACCAATTCTAAAGAAAAAAAAAGAAAGCTTATTTCCCTTCCTTCTCTCATTACCCCATCAACCTAGTTACTCCCTACAACAAACCTACTCCTAAGTTGCTCAATGCCTCCATACTAGATTGAAGCCACAGAAATACATTTGTCTAGCATCTCTACATTCCCCAGGTGACAAGCACATCCACACTTGAAAACATCCTTTCCTGGCTCTCAAACAAACACAGTAATGAAACCATAATCTTAGATATGATAAACAAATATCGGGACCTCCCATTGATCTCCCAACTTCTCCTCTTAATATATTAATATCAATTCATATAATCAATCACCATAAAATACTACCCATCAAAAACCCTCCTTGGCACCCATCTTGACTGGATTCTTCCCTTCTATCCTCACATCATATTTCTCAGACAATTGGTACTTCTCAGAACCCCCCTGGGTGATCATTGCCTACTTTCACCTCACTTACTTACCCCTGTACCTCCTCTGTTGCCCTCTTTCTCCACTCCACCATGTCAATACAAAACTAAAAAAACAAAAAACAATCAACCTTCATATCTCTCTGAAAGCAATCAACTGACAATAACTAAAAGACACTACCTCCTAGAAGATGCAGTTATTTATTTTTACTCTCTACTTTCTTAGAAATACTCAACAAGCCCCTCTAAGAACAAAAGAATAAAGGAAGCCAGCCCCCCTCAAGAGCAAGACCAACCTATCAAGTATATGCTTTAAAAAAAAAGTTTGGGGACTTATCATAGAAAAATAAAAAGAAGAACAATAAAATGCAAACAAACTCTCCGTAAAAAAAAAAAACTGATATCTCTGATAGACAGAAATATTTCTTATAAAAACTGTCTGAAGCTCAGCCATAATATCCCCTCGGATAATATCCCCTAAGTATAGAAACAATTAGCTATGAAGCAAGCATTGCCCTCCCATTAATATTCCATCCAACCTCCACCCATGAATGTGCGGTGATTGTGGAAAGCAAAGCATCATCCCCCCCATATAAGGGAGAGGTAACAACAACACAAACATCAACAACTTGCTATCTGCTATCTTGTCCCTATCTAAAAAATTAGAAAAAAGCCAGCTTCTTCAACTCCTTCCATCTCTGTTTGAAAATAACTCTAACCCCTACACATGGATTCAGGCACGATGATGATACCATTATCTGCTCCCTCTTCCTCTTCTTCCTCACACAAACTCACACAAGAAGCAATTACTGAAGATTGGATGAAAACAAATCACTTAGCACTCAATGCCTCAAAACAAAACTAATGGTATTTACCCCCCAAATCTACTTCCTTCGACATTAAACTGTCTCTCCTAAAAAAAAAAATTGGCTACTACTATCTAATCATCTCATCTATATACAGCTGACCTTAGCTCATAAGCTCATTCTCTATCCCCAGGTAAACACTTACTATCCTGTAACCTTCCGTCTCTGGAACTCTGTTTTTTAAGGTACCTCTTTGCCTTTGCTGCAAAACTCCTTTACTAAAATAAATTTGAACAGTTCACCTAGACGTAGTCAACGTTTGAGGGAGCAGCAAACTAATAACCCAATTAACAATGTGGGTTTTCAGAACCGCTCTTCATCCAACAATTCAATGCCAAATCCCAGAGGCAGCAACACTCGTCGGAACAAGAGATACAGCCATTGGAGGAGATAGTAACTGATGAACATTGTGAACTGTTTGGGGCATTGTTTCCCTGGATTATTACAAACCGTACAGGTGACTTTAAAATTTATAACTTCACCGATGTTTATGTTTCTGATGATTTGATTGATTTGTTGGCCAAAGGTTTGTCCTTTGTGCCTTCTAAACACTTGAATCTTGCTGAAACTATCCTTGATTTAAAGCTATTTGTAGGGAAGTTGAATTTACAGTGTTTATTAGGTAATATTTTTAATTTCTCTCCAGTAACTCGATAAAAGAATATAGATTACGAGAAATGAAGAAAAGGGATATAATCGAGTACAGTTAACATTTGGGTTCCTATGAAACGGTTGGAAAACCATCATATATTTTAGTACATTTAAGGAGAAAAAAGAGTTTGAATTGCCGTACATAACTTTTGATGTTGCTTTAGCGTTGACTCCCAGAAATTCCTTCCCCTAGGTTCCCAAAGAAATCTTCCCAATCTTATCAGGTTTTATATTCGCATAAGAGATTAAGGTATGGAGCGTTAAGGTATTATCTTTTTCAGCCTACTCGCCAGAATGTATCGTTTCTTGTAATAAAATACAACATGCTGATGATTTGATTCTAATGTACTTCAATTCACTTCAGCTTTATATTCTTAAAATAAAAAAGAGAAAAAAGCACTAAGGGGAGCACAGCAAAAGGAGAAGAAATAAGAAAAGGTAATATTTTTTCTGATATGTCTGAATTTCTTATTTCTAGCAATTTTAATCCACCACTTCACCATTCTATAAGTTGTTTTGAAAAAAATTGTGAAGTAGATATAAAGAATATTTGTTCTACTGAGTTTAGACTTAACAACCAGAAAAGGTTTAATATCTCTGGAAGTCAAATTGAGGCCTTGCAATCCTTAAAGTTACAAAATATCTGTGTGCTTAAGCCTGACAAAGGCGGCGTTCTTGTACTGATAGCTGAAGACGTGTATTGTAACAAAATATTAGATATTCTAAATTCTGATAAATATGAAAAGGCATATATAAATGAGTTGAATGGCGCATACCAATGTATTAGGTCTTTATTAAATGACTTATTTATTGATGGAATGATTTCTTTAGAAGTGTTTAATTATATAACCATTCCATCTCCTGTAAATCCCACCATTTTTGGCTTGTCTAGGCTTCATAAAGATTCAAACAATCCCCCATTCCATCCCATAGTTGATGGACAGAATAGTATTACCTATGGGTGTGCAAAGTTGGTTGATTCCAAGTTAAAAAAACATCTTTCTGGTCAGACACACATTTGTCGTGACTCATGGAATTTCTTGGAGTCTATTAACAATCTGACATTCTGTGGTATTTATAATTTTTTGACCATTGACGTCTGTGACCTGTACACTTGAATTCCCCATAATTTAGGTACAGCTTGGATAAGATAATTTTTATTGATGGTTGGTGTTGAAGGTGAAGAAATTGACCTTATTGAATACCTTCTACACATCATTTTGGCCAACAATTATATCTTCTTTGGTGGGGATATTTTCCATCAATTATCTGGTATTGCCATGGGCTCTCCCTGTGGAGGCAGTTTTGCGAATTGCATTATGGTCCATTGGGAAAATACTTTACTTTTTAAAAATGAATTATATATTAAACATGTTGTCTGGTACACTCGCTACCTTGATGATTTGTTCTTAATATTTAAAGGGGACGAAATCGATGCTCATAATTTTGTTTCTAGCATAACAGAACTTACTGACTTTCTAAAATGTACCTATGTTTTTGATAGTAATAGTATTAATTATTTGGATGTTTGTATTCGTAAGGATTTGAATATTGTTGGCTACACAGCCAAAATAAATAGGAAAACCACTTATTCTGTTTCCTTCATTTTGAGAGTTCCCATCCCCTCTTTCAAAAACTATCTGTGGTCAAGGGACAGCTAGTAAGGACTGCTCGTGGGTCCACTACAGATGGATACTGACGCCATTGTGGCTTTGCTATTGTTAGCCCTGTAAATATTGGGTTGGGAGGGTTTAAGTGTGAGTAGGGGGTAGGTGTAGTCAGGGGTGTGGTGCAGTAGGTGTGGGAAGTAGGGAGTAGAGGTAGGTTCAGGTCAGGGTCAGTCAGGGTATATTAGTTAGTTTATAGTGACATATATATTTTATTTTTTCAGTTTTTTTTTTTTCAGGATTTTGGGGGCTTTTTTTTTGATTTTTTGGATTTTGGATTTTGGATTTTTTGGGCTTGATGATTCGCGGGGATTCTGTAGTGGACCCCTGCCCGTATGACAACCTTGGACCATGACTTTTTGAATGTGTGTGAACTATTAATGAATATATTCTTTGCATGTGGGTATCCCCATGACATGATTCATGAATTGGTTGATGAAGTGTGTACAAATGTAAGAATGGTTGGTTTATGCCTATTTTAATTAAAAGCCTGACCACTGCTAATGAAGCAACCATAGAATTTGTGGATAATAATAATGTATCCAGTGTGCCTGATGATATAAATTTTTCATTGATTTTTAATACCCCTTTTTCTTCTGATGCAGGGTTAATCAGGCACATTATAGTTAAGAATTGGGTTTTGTTGACAGATGACCCTTATCTTAGAAGTAAAGTTCCAAAGACTCCAAAAATTGTGTACAAAAGGGGTACTAAATTTAAACGTGTGGTTGAAAGAAAAACACCTAGCCCCATTTGTATTATCTGGGGGATGTATAAATGTAGTTGTTGTAACCAGTGTAAGCACATTAAGACATCTAATAAATTTACCATCCGTAATGTGGAGTACTATGTAAAATGGAGATTTAATTGTAATAGTGTTGGGGTGGTGTAGGTGGCCGAATGCCAACGGTGCCCCCAGTTTTATATTGGCAAGACTGAACGCCATTTAAAACAATGGATTTATAAACATCAATATTCTATATCTAGAAAGGATTGTACTAACAGTCTAGCAAGACACATTGCCGAATTTAATGACCATTTATTTTTATTTATGGTCATTGAACAGGTTTTTGATAACCCAAGAGGGGGACCATGGTCTTTGAGATTGGAACTGAGGGAACTTTGGTGGCAGGTTTTAACAAATGCCTACATGTTCCCTGGTCTCAATGAAATGAGTTCTGCTAAATGTCTTTTAAAACTGAAATCATTGGCGAGACATTGAATTTCTTATGCAATATGTAAATATGTAAATATGTGATTTTCCCTGTTGTTTTTGAATAAGCAAAGGTATTTAATGTTGTGTTCACATGAGTATATATATCCTTTGACATATATGTTGAAGTTATTTGTATATTTATATATATTGTTTATTTTTTTTATATATATTCATATATTTATACATCTAAACTGACTAATACTTTTAAAAGTGTTTTTATGCATTTAGGTTGTTGTTGCTTTAAACACTAATTGATGAATTTATGATGTCATTTTAAGGGTTTATTTAAATCCCTTTATTTGCTATTTATGTTGTCTGAAGAAGGTTGCATATATTTGAGCCTGAAAGCGCTTACAGTAAATTTGTTTTCCTGGTTTACCCCAGGTTTGTTCTTTTTTGGAAGTTTGTTTTTCGGTTTTCGTTATTTTGGGACAGGTGCCCGAGTCATACTGCAGTGCACCTCCTAATGTGTCTAGACACCAGAACCTTGATTTAAGCAAACCAAACACACATTTTATGATATCCTAGTTTGAACATGGGCATCATTATATCCTTGCTCAGTGTAATTGTGTGACTTTCTCATCAGTGTCATGAGCCAGGGCTTCATTGCATCCCCTGTATCCTTCACTACATGCCCTTGAGGAATTTCACACCTAGCAAACCTGGTATACAGCCCACTGGTGTACCATATGTGTGAGTTGTGAAAAAAAGCCTGGATTACCTGCACATACATTATTGATGATCCCTTGTGCATTACAGATAATTTGACAGTTTATAGAATGGAAACATGTTCTGTTGATATACCTCCTTCCCTGTTCCCCATTGTGGGCTTTTATTTCTATGTGTGTGCTGTCTATGGTCCCCTACACTTCAGGGAAGAGTGCAGTTGAATAGAATTCCTACATGGTTCTTGCTGTCTCCTGTGGTGATTATGGGAAAAGGATATGCTCTGTTGCATTTAGTAGCATTGCATTCAAAATCTGATGTAATTTTCTAGATTCTGACACCTGTGAAACCCCTAATATATCCTCTGTGGGTCTCCAGAAAGTGGTGTGAGCTAGTAAATGTAATCCTACACATACCTCTGTTGCCACTGGGATGAGTTCCCCACAATTTCCCTGTAACTTGAGGTGGGGGCAGAGAGATTACATAGATCTTGCAGTGTTTCCTTGTCCACCCTACATTTCTCAACAATTTATGTTTCATGCAGTCCATGGTAAGTTAAGTGGGGTCTAAACACCCTTCTTCTTCTTGCCTGATGCAGGTGTCAGCAGCAACTAGAGCAGCACCCTGATTTAAAACATGATGCATGTACAACATAATAATAGCAGCAGGAACCCCCAACATGTCTTTTTATAAGTATATTTGTGCCTGTATTCAAAAGCGTTTTGGTGTACATGGCAAAAGCTTACATTGTGTGAACATGACTGCTTTATAACTCCACAGTGTTGGATTGGTTAATTAGCATGTATTTTGTTTCTTTACACTTTCATTAACATATGCTGCCCTTTATCTGCATTTGGCAGTTCTATACATTGTGTGAGGCTGCTTAATGAATACGAAATATTGCGCTATCATGTTGGTGGCAATGCTCAATGCCAACACAATCACTACACTTCATGTAGCTTTTTATGAATCCAGCCCTCTAAGTCTATGGAAAGGTGAAAAGCATGTAATTAAATTAAAAAAAATGCATAACATAGACCCCCTAAGTACTAAGGAGGTTGCATTTTTCCATGAAAAACATTCACCTAATATTATTACCCATTACAATCTCAGTAGCAGCCACTTATTAACATAATAGAAAGCATTCAATTGTATTAAAATCTTTTGGTAAATTTGAGTATATAATGAGGGCATTTCTAAATAATTCTCAAGCCTTCTTGAATTATCTCTTAAAAAAGTCTATTGCATAAGTCATGGTAAAAGATTCAGTGACAAATCCATGTAGATGAATATCTGACAGCAGAGTATATTTAAAGCAGTGTTAAGGTAGCTGAGTTAACAATGAATGAGATTTAAACTGAAATATCTGTGGTTGGGAATGCAATTTGTATTTCCACCGTTACCAATGCAGATCATTGTTAACTGTTTGCAGTGTTTTGCAACACATTCCTTCTTTAAAGTGCAGCTAAACCATAAAGAGGATCAATCAAAAACTCTTTCATGGAACAGTGTGGAGAACTGGAAATGTTGTCAGGATGCATGGAACATGACTTCTTGATTCTAGCATGTTCTTCACTAAATCAGTGGCATAGGTAAGGCAAAAGAGAGATCTATACTCAGAGTTCAAAGACTCTCTAGATAATACATATTTATGACATGTTATGGAAAAATAATCATTAACATAATGACTGTCTCATAGGTTCATAGGTAGGTACTAAGCTATTGGCCCTAGGGCCTATATAAGCCAAGTCAAACGGTATCCTGGCTTTTGCCACCCAAGAAAATTATTTTCCTGTGACCCTGTCAAACAGAGCCACAGAAGTGATCCCCGGGGTGAATTTCCTATCTTCCACCATCCAATCATCAAGATTTTTCTTGAAGAGTGCTAATGAGGAGCTTTTGTTTGATATAGATAGGTAGTTTGTTCCCGAGTATGGGAAGTCTCTGAGACAGGAATCTATCCCTCAAGCATGTTCTGTTTATTGTGGTGACAAGGTTTAGGTCCCTAGAGTGTGTAGCTTGGAGGGATTGGGATTTCTTTACGTGGATCATGTCCAACAGCTCTGGGTTTGACATAGCTTTGTATGTTAGGCAGAGATCGCCTCTGAGTAGGTGATATGTGACAGAGTAAAGCTGGAGTTTTTTGAGACAGTCTGTGTAGGGCATCTGTTTGAGGATGGTAATCCTCTTTGTGAGGTGTTACTGTGGCCTTTCCAGATGTTGTAGATGTCTTGTGAGGTGCATACCAAAAGAGGCGTTGTACTCTATAATGAGTTTAATGAGTGATGAGTAGAGGGGAAAAATGACCTCCTTTTTCCTGGATGAGAAAACTTTTGTGATGAAGTGTGCCACATAGAAGGATTTCCTGACTACTGTGGCAATGTGATTATCAAAGGAGAGACTACTGTCCACCTGTGTCCCAAGGTCTCTTATCACATGTTTGGTATTAATAGACTACTGCTAATGTGGTAGTTCATGGGTATAGAGTTTATACCAAAAGGGATGACAATGCACTTTTTGACATTGAACTTGAGACCATGGCTTTGACACCAGGCATCTGTCTCAGTGAGGCCCTTTTGTAGGATGTCCACATCGTTAGGAGATTTGATTATGGCTCCTAGTTTGCAGTCATCTGCAAACTTTGTTAGCCAAAGATCTTCTGTGTTAGCCTGTACTTCAGAGAAGTAGATACCAAACAGGAGAGGACCTAAGACTGAACCCTGTGGTACTCCACTTGTCACTGGTCTGAAGTTGGATTTAGAGTCTGCTACTTTCACAGTGTGGGTTTTGTCAGTGAGCCAGTTGGCAACCCATCTTGTGACATAGGGATTTATACCTAGTTTAGTGAGTTTGTCTATAATTCCAGAGTGGGGGTGGTGTTGAAAGCCTTTGCTAGATCTAGATAGGCTGTGTGTACCACCTTACCCTCATCTACAGCTTTGGTGACCGCTTCAAAGAAGTCTATCAGGTTTAGGAGACATGATCTGTCTTTTACAAACGCAAACTGGGTAGGGTCCAGAGTTTGGAGATTACCAATGTCATTGTTTATAAGTTCCATGATGATACACTCCATAGCCTTGCAGACCTGGCTCGTCAGGCTAATGGGGCGGTAGTTCCCGGGGTCTGTGGTGGCTCCCCCTTTGTGGAGTGGGATAACCGTTGCTGTATGCCATTCATTCAGCACAAAGCCTGAGGTGAGGCTATGATTGAACATGGTACTTAGGTGGGGTGTCAGTTTATTCTGTAGTTCATGTAGAGCACAGCCTGGGACGTTGTCAGGTCCCATGGATGCTGTGTTCTTGGCTTTGGATAGTGTGTTTTTTACCTGTGCAGCCATGATTACAGGTACTTTGCATTCTTCTGGTATAGAGATGGGCCCTTTAGGGGATGAGAAGGGGGTAAAGTTAGCACTGAACCTATCTGCCAGGATGTTGGCAATATCAGTTGATTCTGTATATTTAGTGCCATTATGCTGTAACTCAGAGCAGATCTGAGTGTTGCCATTGAGATTCTTGACATAGCTATAGAATGCTTTGTGGTTGTCTTTAGTATAAGTGGTGATTTTGTTTTCGTAAATAGCTTTAGAAGATTTTATGAGGGATCTCAGCTTCTTACTGAGGCTGACTACAGAGATCCTCCAATCATGGGATTTTACTCTTTTTGCAACAGTTTCTTTCTTCTGTTGTAGAGTTTGTTCATGGCTGGGGACCACCAGATTGGCTTCATTTTTTTGGAGGATAGCATCTGGGTTCTGTTAGGGATTGCACGATCCATGCACTCGTGTAAGTGCTTATAAAGTGCAATTGTATAGGATTCAGCAGTCGTATCTCTACTGTCCATCTCATCTGAGGATTTAACTTATCTTTATACAGTATTATGGCCCACCAGACTTGTTCCTTTTGTTAATAAATTAACATGGCTATAATACTTAGTCATATTGTCATTGTGAGTTAATAAAATCTCATACTTTGAATTAGTAACACAAGTATATTCCTTCCATTCTCATTTACTTTACTGAAATTCATTAACTCATTAGACTCGGGTGAATCCTGTAGGTGCATTTGGAGTTACATCCTACTGACACCTCTAGGAGTCAAATATTGCTTGTGCATATTTGCATTAATAATTTTAAAACCATGCTATGTGCAAACTATTAAAACGGTTTCATCTTAAAGGTTACTGAATGGCAAACACAACTGTTTTGGTACTTGTCCTCTGCCTAGTGCAGGTAAAGGGATATTAATTGTTCATATAATATTTATTTACATTGTCATAAATGTCATGCTTTTCAAAATATCTCAACAACCAATTAGCACAGACAGAACTGCTTAGCCTCATATGAAAACTCTCAGATGAATAAACAAAATGCTATTGACAGTATGTAAGTAACTTGAGTGGATTCTGAGATATTGTAAGCTATTTACAGAATATTGCAAATTCAATAGTAACTGTGTTTACTGTGACTTATAAAATCCAGTTTAAAACATAAAACCTAAAGAATGCTACCACTATAAAATAGTTTATGCTGAGAAGTTTGCCATTTACATTTCTTTAGTAACACCTATGGTTCCAGGGATATGAACTTTTGTTTGACAAGTAAGGACATCATTTGTTTCTATCAAAAACATAGGCTCCACCCATTGGAAGTTACCATGCAAACTTCCAAAGCTCCATTGTCTCTTCTACTTTATCAGATGAGACACAGTTTGGTTCAACTGTGGAGGCCTTTTAGAACGTTGTACTAATTTTATATTTAAGACAAATCTCTAAGGGTCTGAAACAAATATATATTTTTTTTATTTGTCAGCTAAAAGACATGTCAACCTCATGCACTACAGTATGTCAATCTGCTGAAGTGAGGTAGAAAGACACCATAAACATTTGCCTCACTCTAGTCACAGATTTTAATTTGAGTTTGTTATGTTATTGATTATTTTTTCAGAACATGTCATAAATGTATTTTATCTAGGGTGTCTTACTATTGAAATACAGACAAAAGTAATGCAAAAGTTATTGCTTCATTTTCTGAGTTAGTCATTGATTGAGCAAATACAAAATCTAGCATAAAACCTTGCTTATTTGTTAATATTGAATAATAAACATAATCATCCCTAGTTAGAATGGAAGCAATTGGAACAGCCCAGAAGCCAAAGAAGATAAGCAAATTCAGGTGTGTAATGATAGTATATAACATAAGAATTTCAAAAAATGCTTGAATAGTTAAAGTTGCCTAGAGCAGCTAAGTTATCAGTGTATAAACTTTAGAGTGAAGTATCTAAAAATGAATATGTTATTCAGTCTTCAAGTTTGGACTTTTATAAGCAATAACAAGATGAATACAGCCCAGGTTACAAATGATTGACACATATTCAAGATGCAGGCATAGAAAATAAAGTTCAAGATATAGTATCCAGTAGTTCTGCTACTTGAATATTCACAACTCCATGGTCTGTTAAAAACATCTTTGCATTAACTTTAACTTGACAGCAGTACAACTGTATACTATATAACATCCCTTATGACCAAAGTTCTGCAGAGACATATGTCTGCTGCAGATGTCTCCCATATAGTTATATAACTCATGTTACACACATTTCCTTTAATTCACATTACAGTTGCATATTTCCTTACATGAAGTATCCAGAGCTACTAATTACTGGTACCTTTTTATCTCCTCTATGCCGACTTTTCATATTTTTTTAACAAAAAGATTCATAATTCTTAGTAAGCTTGAAAATTCTCCTGGAAACCAAAACATTACTCTTCAATTTCCATGAAAAAGAGAACCAGTGTTTAAGAGTTCTACTATCTTGCGACAGTTAATGACTTCAAATATAATGTCAAATCAATACTGAAAATACATGAACTATGCTTATTAATTGCTTAGCTACCTTTGTTAGGGGAATGTTGTGAATGCAATGCTACATAATGGTGTACATTAAAAAGCATTACAAAAATTGTTAAATAAAACAGTACTTACTTTTTGTTTAACCTCTTCAAAGTCCTGCAATATGCTTTAGTTTCAGTTGTTCCAACTTGCATATATAACATTTTTATAGCAAGTAATATTACTTTTCAAGTTTTAAATATGCCAGAACCAAAAATAAAGGCTATGTAATCAGATGAACACCACCAGAAAATAAATATTATAAAAATTTTATTAACAACCACAGTAAGATGTTGTCCTGTTCGATTCTCAGCTAAAGCGTCTTCTGTGTGGAGACATGCGTGAATGGGCGTATCTTCGTTGAAGGTTGTACATCAGGGCTGGCAACTCGGTACGTAAAAATCTGCTGCCAATCATTAGCAGACCGGAGTTTGGCTGTGGCAACCCCTAACCCGGAAAAGCCAAAAGATACAACAACAACAAGTAAAGCACTTTTGTCCATAAGACTTCTTCAGAACTAGTTTGCAATCAACCTCAGCCTGTTTATATATAATACTGAGCAAAATTAGAAGTTATGTACTCATCATAACGTTCCATGTTTGTTATCCATCTCGCCTATATTCTTGCTGCTTTGGTTTGGAAATGAACATCGGTTCTGACTCGGCCAAACACAGCAGCTCAAGAACTTCTGCTGGATCGAGGCTAACCCCTATCCCATGATGCACTGGGTAAAATCCCCAGATCATGTTTGCAAGTGAAAACAGACTTAGCATGCCTACATACTAATAACCTACACATTATCTGACTATAGAAAGAAGAATCAGAGACTCCAAACCATCATAACTATATACATATCTATAAGATTATTCACCTATTCCTCCAGGAATGATGGAGAGGGAAGGTGGGTGGAACACAAGAATATAGGCGATGGACAACAGATGTGGAACATTATGGTAAATTCATAACTTCTAAATGTTATGTTGTCCTATTTCGCTGTAATTCTTGCTGGTTGGGACAGAGTCCCTAGCACCTTTATCCTAGGGTGTTTCAGGAAAAAAGGCTCCTCAATACAGTGGAACCAAAGGAAGACCTGTTCTGGGAGGCCACATCAACTTTGTAATGAGTAATAAAGGTATGAAGTCTTACCCATGTGGCACCTACACAAATAGAGTCCATGGGAAGCCTAGCCTGAAAAAGCAGAAGATGTTGAAACCACTCTCATGGAATGGCCTTTTAATTTGTCTGGTAACTGTCTTTAATTCTTACTGTATGAGAAGGTGATAAAATCTGTAAGCCATTTAGACAAGGTTACTTTAGAAACTGGCAATCCTTTCCTTTTCTCTGAAAATGACACAAAAATCTGTTCAGACTTTCTGAAATCTTTGGTTCTATGCAAATAGAAGTGCAGCTGTCTTTGCACATCTAATTGAGGTAATGAATACTCTGCCTTGTCAGCATAATTTGGAAAGAACACAGGCAGTTCAACAAACTTTGGGTAAGAAAGAGGGATTAGTTCTTAATGACACACTGTCTTTGTGAAAAAAAACTATATAAGGAGGGTGTATAGAGAGGGCTTGAAGTTCTGACACCCATCTGGCAGAAGAAATAGCTACCAAGAAGAGAGTTTTCCAGGGCAAAATTTTATACCACAAGATGATGCGGGTTCAAAGGGTGGCAAAACCAAGGGAGATAGCACAAAATGAAGGTTCCAAGGAGTTGGAGGGTCTCTGATCAGTGTTCTGAGTAAGAATGTACCTTTTAGAAAGACCTTACATAATCTTTGAGACATAATAGGCATTCCCATCTTACCAGTATGAAAATAAGAAATGGCTGCCATTTGAACTCTGATAGTGTCTGCTGCCACTCCTTCATCAAAAAGCTTGGAGAGAAAATCTAGAACTCTGGTAATAGGAGCTGTAAAAGGTTCTATATTGTGTCTAACAGCCCAGTAAGAAAATCTTTTCCATTTACTTGAATCCAGTTTTCTCTTAGATGGTTTGTGGGAAGAGATTAAGATATGTTTAACTGCAGGGGAAAATTCATAACACCTGATTAAGCGTGGAATTGGAGCAGCCATGCTGTCAACTTGAGAGTCTGGATGGACAGATGGAATGCCCCTGATGAGTGAGTCAGAAGGTCTAGAACTGGGTCCAGAATCCACGGTTCCTCCAGTAAATGGATCAAGAGAAAGGGGAACTAAACTTGTCAAGGCGAGTAAGGTGCAATGAGAATCATAGTGCTTTTCAATGTGCTGGCTTTCTGAAGTATAATGGGTATTAAGGGGAGGGGGGGCATAGAGTAGTCCCAGAGGCCAATTGTGGGCAAGTACATCCCTTGACTTCACCGGAGGTGGAATGAGGGCAAAGTAACTGCTGCATTTGGCATTCATGGAGGTGGCGAAATGATCGCAGCAAGGCTGGCCTCATCTCTGGAAGATCTCTTTCACAATTTCTGGTTTTAGGGACCACTCGTGAGGCAACATAATCACTCTGCTGAGTTTGTCCACTATCACATTGGATTTCTCAGGGATATTCATTGTTATCATAAAACAGTGAGAAGCGATTGCACATTGTCATACTCGTTGTGCCTCTTGACATAGGGGGTACGAACTGCTTCCTCTTTGCTTGTTTATGTACCATACCACTGACATGTTGTTCCTATTGGAAGAGAGTTTTGAAGTGCCTACAACACATACAGCACTGCTCTCATCTCTAGGACATTGATTTGCAAGTGGGTCGCATGTTCTTGCCATAAGCCTTGGACCATCATTCCCAGATAATGCCCCCCATTCCAATCTGGGAAGCGTCCATGGTCAGTATTGCTGTAGGTTGTGGAAAAACAAAGGGGCGGCCTAGGTACAACTGCTCTGTCTGTAACCACCAGAGAATGTGTTTCTTGCATGACTCCTCAATGATTATCTGGTGTGATAGAGGCAGATCTTACATAGACCACTGGGCAATGAATAACCATCGTAGAAGCCGCATGTGCAGCCATGCTAGGGGAAATGAAATAATTGAGGCTACCATGGTATCCAGAACCTTTAAAACAACCCTGGCTTGAACCTTTCTTTTTGGTATCAATATCTTGATTTGACGATGAAGGGACTGAATTCTCTTGAGAGTAAGTTTTGCTACCATCTTTTTGAATCCAGTTCTGTGCCTAAGAAAGTAATATATTGTGAGGGAGACAAGGCAGATTTTTTATAGTTTACTGTAATGCCTAGCCTGGCGAAAGGAGTATTGTTTTGTCCCTCATCTGCAGGAGTAAATGCTTGGTGGTGGCAGTAAGAAGGCAGTCATCTAGGTATGGAAACACACAGAATCCCTGACGTCTCAAGTGAGCCATGACCACTGCCATGCATTTGGTGAACACTCTGGGGGCTGTATTGAGGCCAAAGGGCAGGGCCCAAAACTGGTAATGACTGGCTCCTAGCCAAAAGTGTAAATGTCTCCTGGACCGCTTGCCCATTTTTATGTGGTAATATGATTCCTGGAGATCTACTGAGCACATCCAATTGTCTTTCCCTATAAAGGGAAATATTGACTTCATTGTCACCATACAGAACTTTGATTTCTTTATGGATTTGTTTAGTTTGCTGAGATCCAGAAAAAGTCTTCATTCCCCTGTCTTTTTGGAACTAAAAAGAACCATGAGTAAGTTCCGGATCCAATTTGGTCTGCTGGGACATCTTGGGGAACTTGAGTATCTCTTGTGTTACATAGTCCTTCTGACTGGGTGGAACATCTGGTATGCACTGGTTTATGGGAGGGCGAGTGGAAAAGGGTATGTAATATCCCTCTGGATATGATTGTCAGTACCCATTTGTCTTGGAAAATCTCTAGCCAGCCATTTGGGTACAGTGACAAGCGTTCTCCAACTGTCTCTAAAGAAGAGCAGGCAGGCCTCCTTTCCGGAGCACTGGAAGGGCTTCCCAGAGAACGTATATCTGTCACCCTATTTCTGCAGACCTCCTCTGCTGTGAGGTTGGCGTCTTCCATTAGCACCTCCCTCTCTGCCCCTGGGGGAGGTGTCACCATGTGCATCTGAGAAACCTTTTTGGTTCTTGCGGAACCACATCTTCCCAACTTTCTGACCTTTGGGATAAGGTCTAGATGGGGCAGAAATATGAACTCCAATGGCAGACAAGGTTTTCCCATCCTGCTTGCACCTGGTCAAAGCTTTTTCACCTTTGGTCCAAACAGGGATGAACCATCAAAAGGGGCGTTAGAGAAGGAAGACTGGAAGTGTTCAGCAAAATTGCAAAGACGCATCCAGGAATGTCTCCTTAGGGAAATTGCTGTAGCTGCTGCTCATCTTGCTCCATCAGCTGTGTATGAAACCAGTCTCATGGAGGAATTCACAATGGAGTTGAGGGAGGAGAGCTGTGAGGAAACTTTGTCTGTAGTCCGCAAAGCTACAGAACCCAGAAGGGTATCTCCTAACTCTTTGAGGAGATCACTTTGAAGCCTCATAAAATGGGTGAGATAGTTCAGTGATCACAGGGTAAAGGCTGCTAAAGAAAAGGCACACTTTCCATATCTGTCCATAGGCCGTGACTGTTTGTTGGGAGGATGAACAGATGAGGAGGTCTCCAATAACTCCTTTTTTGTGGCCACCACTACCATCATTGCATCCACATGGACCTCTTTGGTTAGAAACTCCTTTTCATTAGGGGTGGTAATAAATTTGTTCAGCCTCCTTGGAACCGGTTCCACTGTATCAGGGGAAGTCTGGGCCTTATGTGAAATAACATTAAGCAGTTGGTCATGGGGGAGTCACCCAGGAGGTGGAACATTGAGATCCAAAAGACTCCAGGTATACTGATTCATCCTGTGAAGTGTTGGTGGGCTTCCAGCCACCCCTCTGTTTCAGGATCACAAGGATGTCAGCAAAGGAGACATCCTCAGAGGGGGACCATGGGGACCCTTCAGACTCATCCAGCTCAGTATGCGATGGAACCAACTTAGGGGAGTCTATGTGCTTCTTTTTGCACAGTCCCTTCTGAAGGACTTCCTCAGAGGGATACTCTGATGAAGTTTCAGAGAAGACAATGCCACCTGCAGGGGCTTCCTGGGCTCTGGATCTCTACTCTGTGGTGGGGTGGGTGAAGAAGAGACTAAAACTAGCCCCTGTGAGGGAGGAGAAGATGGCTCTAAGAGTGGAGCTGTCTGGGATGACAGCACTCTCTCCATCAGCTCAAAAGCCCCCTCACCCCACACCAAAGAGATTCTCTGCTCCAAAGATGCTGAGGATCGACTCTGAGGTGGAACAGGTGGCTCTGAAGCCAATGTAGGAGCTAAGCTCAACCTCACTGAGGCACTGAGGGGTAGAGTCAGCTCAGACAACTGTTCGTGCTGACTCCCTTCCCGGACATGACGGGTGAGCGTCTGCTCCCGGACTTCTTGAGATCTGAAGGACCCAAAGACATCAGAACAGATGCCAGAACTGATGATCCTAAAGGAGGCCCTGGTACTGACAGTTCCACTACTATAGGACCCACACTCTCTGGCTCCAGAACCACCAATGGGGTTGGAGGAGAAATTGGAGATGGTAACTTAGATGGTCATGAATCCTTTGGGGTCAGAGGCAATAAAAGTTTTGCCAGTGCTAGAGTTTTAAGCAATCGCTTCACCACCCACTCCACATTGTCATCAGATAAGCTCCTGGTGGAATGGGAGGAAAAAGAGGGAGATCTGCCCCTCTCAAAAATGGGCAATCTCAGTATAGGGGTGACCAGCTCCAATATAGGAGACTGTCTCCTGCTCGGTATCTCTGTCAGTTCTGCGGAGCCAAAGAGGATGAATTTGACCTATCAAAGCCAAGAGCCCTTGGTTCTGATGCAACAATTTTCTAAGGTGGCTCCAAAGCTAGAGTCACAGTGGCAGGTCTCTTAGAAGCTTTGGAATGAGATGAAGATGGAGAAGTACACTTGGAGCTCTGAGACATCTCTAAGGATTCCTGGCAAGGACCTTTCAGTATGCCTCTGACCATTAATTTGTTTTTACGCTCCTGAAGCACTCTACTGCTAAAACCATGACAAATCATGCAAGGCACCAAGACAATACACACAGCTAGTGTGACCATCCATAAGGGACATTTTTGGGTAAATTGGTTAGACTTCTTTTACCCATACTGTTTATGTTCTCTTTGCTCTTTCTCTTTTGACATGACACAAACATGCACTGTCAAATTAAACAACTCCTTAGTATACCAAGATAAGAATGTCAATGAACACGGCCCTAGCACCAACAATAAAACCTTGTAACTAAGTAAACACACCAGAAGAAACAACAGAAGGTAAAATGCAAAAACTAGCACTAATCTAAGGACATTCTTAACCAACAACTCTATTTTTTTTTTTTTATACACACAACAAAGACTAATAAGTTGCAGGAGCATGAACAAAAAGAAGAATCCTCTAACTAAAATGGATTCTTCCAAAAGGGAGAAAACACACAGGGGAAAGGGGAAGTGGCCCTCTAAGTTAAATGGGCCTGTGAGAGCCCTTTAACGTAAATGGATCTCTCACCAACAACAGGGAAGAGCACTGGACTATGACAAAAAGATCAACAAGACTCTATCTCACATG
This sequence comes from Protopterus annectens, assembly GCF_019279795.1. Taxonomy (NCBI): domain Eukaryota; kingdom Metazoa; phylum Chordata; order Ceratodontiformes; family Protopteridae; genus Protopterus; species Protopterus annectens. The sequence continues at coordinate 909,292,893 of NC_056735.1, forward strand.
AACAGTGAAAAAAAAAACTAATTAGATCTTAACAAAATGTTCACAAAAATCCAAATAAATAGAATTCTTAGCCATTGAGCCAACAGGAACACTTCTTGATCACTTGAGTGGCAAACAAGATCTGGGGATTTTACTGGGTGCATCATAGGATAGGGGTAAGCCTCGAGCCAGTGGAAGTTCTCGAACTTTTGTATTTGGCTGAGTCAGAACCAATTCTCGGTACCGAACCCAACCAGCAAGAATTACGGCGAGATAGGACAACATAACCTCATATGATGTAAAATGCCCATTCAAGTAACAGTTGCCAATAAAAAATTAAATATTTAAAACTTTTAAAAATGAGCCTTACATAATACAATATTCATAAAATATATTTAAAAATAATATATTAAAAAAGATATATACATATATAAATGAATAACCAGCTGTAGAATTCACACTCATAACTTAGCAGCACTCAATTTTAGTATACTATTTAGGGAAATTATATAATTCAAACCAGGATATTCACTAGCATTTAATCTCAGCTTCCAGAAAAAGTCATATTATTCTAAAATATGTTCCAGAGAGCCAACCCTGGGGGGTTTGAAAAACTTATTCTAATATCATGAAATAATACAAATTATTAGTATTACAAAGTATCTTAAGTTTAAAAAGTATTAGAGTCTTTCCTATGTCATAATAATGCTCTTATATTCTTCTTTTAAACTGACATTCTGTTTTACTGACATAAAAACAAAAACATGAAGTATAAAAGGCTAGGTACACCACACCTTTGTTATTGCAATTATAACTAGATGTAAATTTAAACTTATACTAAATACTTTTTAAGTGCAGTTCACTTCCTTCATAGATGCATTTGCACTGTCCAGAGGCACCACATTTTGGTGCCAATTGGTTTCTTATTATGTTGATTTGTGCAAGATTGTATTCCCCTCTAATATTTCTCTTTAATTTTTGCACTACAGAAAGTAAATTGGGTCTACTCCCTAGCCTTTTACACAGAATCTTGCCATAAGAAATACAATTCAAATTATTGGTAGTCAGTGACACAATATGATGGTCAGCCCTGTCATATTTAATAAACATATTATTTTCATATACTGGCAATCCCTCAGTACCTTCTCTATAATCAAATATTAAACTTATTCCTGTAATTGGTTTGAATTTTTGTTGCCTACCTTGTATAATCTCCTGTCTAATATTTTTAAGCTTATCTATGGTGTAACCCCTCAGCAAAAATACATTAACCAAAATATTTAGCTCAATAAATAAATCTGAATCCTCAGAAATAATACTCAATAATCTAATGATTTGACCCTTAATTAAGCTTTTTTTCTGTTTAAAAGGGTGATTGCTTCTAAAGCAGAGGTAATGGATAGAAAAAGTTGTTTTCCATATATAAAGACAGAAAAAGTTTGTTTTCCACATATAGTAGATTTATATTTTCCCATCCCTAAATCTTTAACTAATAAGATATCTAAATAGTTAATACTGATGCTAGTATATTTGTAAAGAAACTTCAAAAATGTAGTGGAGAATTAATACACATTATAAAATGGACCAATTCTTCATAATCACTTTCCCATACCATAACTATATTATCTAAGAAGAGAAATAGGGTTATAATATTATAGCAATATATAGAATTAAAAACAAACGTTTGTTCCCAATACCACATCACTAAATCAGCAAAAAGTGGGGCATATGCAGTGGATCTACTCCTAAATTTTGAAGTTTCAAAACTTTGAATTTCTTATAGTTGAGACCATAAGATCGACGTTTTGAAACTTTGATATGTAAATAAATTTAATCTTTTTTTTTACATTTTTGTAGGGGGCAAGCCCCCTCCCCGCACCACCCCAAACCCCCTGCTAATTAAATATGCCAACTTCAAGATTGCACAATAGCAAGGAAAATGGTAAATATACAGCTCTGTGCTGTATGGAAATCTACATTTAAATGGTTTGAAGTTTCAAAACTTTGATCTTATGGTCTCAACTATAAGAAATTTGAAGTGTTGAAACTTTGAAATTTAGAAGCAGACACACATGTGTCACTCAGCACCACCCTGATTTGCTAAAAATATTATCCTTCAAAATAAATGTAATTGTTCTTCAAAATAGTTGTCATAAAATTTCCATAAAGGAAATGATAATATGAATATCACTATTAGACTAAACTTCACATATACAAAGTGTCTCATTAAACAAGCTAAACCAATATCATGGAGAATACAAGAGAAAAGGTTTACAACATTTATAATAACTAATAATCAATTGGGGTAAAAATACTCTGGTTTTATTTGGCACAAAAAGTCTCAGGAATCCTTCAAAATGTAGGGGACTTTAGACCTAAAAGGTTTAACAACTCTGTCTTCATATAGAGGCAATGGCTGTGTTTTTTGGTCCCCTCACCTTAACAACTGGTCTAAAAGGAGGTTCCTCAATGCTCTAATAAACTTTTGGGATACAAAATGAACATGGAAGTATAGGGCATTGCACATGTAAAAACCTAAACAGTTTATTATCTGTCATCCAGTGGTGAAGGAAAATCTTGGAGTAAATCATTTTTTCTATATGCAATATTAATCTCTTTTCAGACAACCTAACATACTGATTATCTCTGTTAAGTAGTTGTAATATCCTATTAGAATAGTCAATAGAGTTCATAATGACTATCTCCCCCCTCCCTTGTCAGTTTTCATAATTCTGATGTTATTATTTGTGCTAAGCTCTTTTAATAAACCAGAGTCTTCTAAAGTAAAATTGTAAAAATGGTTCCTGTTTTGTTTGATAAATGATTTCCTAAAATCCTGAATACACAGTTTTTCAAATATAGATAACAAGGCATGAAGTGGAGGACTAAAGTGCTTTTTCTAGTTAACTGAGTAGTCAAATTTAAACTGTTAATCTTAGAAGCTCCACTGTCTCCAGAAGAAAACATTAAAGTTAAGTTTGACTTTCTAACATATTGCTTGAAATTCATAGTCAACTCTCCAATATCTGTATGAACAGTGAGAACAAAAGTAAACCTCTAAATAAAAAGATCAAAATATTTTTCATCTAAAACTAAATCTCTATAATGAAAAATCTTAAACCCTTTATAGCTAATTAAACTTGTGGTTCCAATGCTTGGTGCTTCTACGACTATACCATCTTGCTCAAGATTAAAAGATGTCAAATCTAAAGTGGAAATATCCTCGAAAAAAATTTCAGCAGCTGGTTGTTCCTCAAAATGCAGTTCATCTTCCAAAGAAGTCAAATAAGAAGACATTAATACCCTGTTTTCCTCCCCCTCCTCCAACCACATGGATGTGTATGATTCTTTTGCTAGTGTTGTGAATTTTGTAAATTTTCTTGAGCTAGCCTTGCCAACCATCTCAACTGTAGAGTGGTTACATTGCTAAAAAGATATTATTGTTTGTGCTATTACTCTCCCAAATTTTACCAACATTCTCTGAATCAACCCTATCATCATAATTATAAACATAATAAAGGTCTTTGCTAAAGGATAGGCCCGATTTTGTTGATACTCCTTTTCATCTCTAAAAACTTGTGTAACCTTCCTAACCCCATTAGCAGCAACAGTTTTGTCTATAACTTTAAAAAACATCATGATAATGGCCCTTAACATCAAACGGTAAACCATTCTGTAATGTCCTATCAAATGGTCAAGTTCAGCAGTTAATTTCTGCATCTTCCTTACATTGTCACTAAATAAGAGTCACATAAGGTTGAAACCACATTCATCAAAAACTTTCAGAAGTTCACGATGCATTTTAGACCCGATTTCAACTCCATTTGGGAATTTATATACTCTTAAGTTCTTCAGCACAATCCTTACTGCTAAACAATGTTTGAAATATGTATTACCTATGTGTAATGTTTTATATTTAGACAACTGTTTTTCAAAAAGTGCTAATGATGGATCGAAAGTTCTACTTTCAAAATCATGAAAAACTTGTTGAAAGTTTGAGACATTGCGTAAACATTGGTAAAACAACATGTCATTTCAGAAGAATGCAAGAGTATTATTATGACAAAAATAGAAATAATCTAATACTCTTTTTAAAAATAAAATAGTTTGTAATACTAATAAATTTTATAATTTCACAGTATTAGAATAAGTTGTTCGAAATTACAGGGGGGTCCTTGGGAAAATACTTTAGAATATCATGAATTATTGTGACAGCTAAGATTAAATGCTAATGAATATCATGGTTTGAATGATATAGTTACAAGCATGGATTCTACAGCCGGTTATTCATTTATATATGCAAACAGTTTTTTTAGATATATTTTTAGGAATACTGCAGCATGTAAGGCTCATTTAGAAAAAAATAAGTATTTAATTATGTAATTATATTTAATTAATTGGCCACTGTTATTTGACTGGGTATTTTACATGATGAATATTGCTCAGTGGTATACATACATGGGATGAGGTTGATTGTAAACTACTTCTGAAGAAGTCTTATAGATGAAAGCACTTACCTATGGCTGCTACTAAAAGTTTTATAATATTTAACAGCCAGTGGTGTTTGACTGGTTACATAGCCTTTATTTTTGGTTGTGAGTTGTTTATTCGGCCTGCTCTGCCTTGGGTTTCTTCTGGTTTTAAAGTTTTAATTATGCATTATGACTAAACACTATGTGTCTGTAAATCATTTTTTTAAATATATTTATATGCACATACCCAGATCTGAGCACAATCAAAATTGAACTTATAATTTTTATTGATATTTTACCAATAGCAAGATAAATACACCAGTGAAATGGTTGGATCTTCAATTATCTTACTGTATAAAAAATTAACATATGAGTTTCAGGGGCCTTTGTATGAAAATTTGTTAATATTAAATTGATTTTGGAATACTGTAGCTAGTGTGTTTTTAACAAATTAATTGTCAAGGTGTGATTGGATTTTTAATTCCATTTTTCAAACATCTGATTATTAAACTGATTCTATTGTGTGTTGTGTGAGAGTGAGTTGCATGTGTCCTGGGGTGGGTTGGTACTTGATTTAAGATTATTGTCTTTTTTTTTTTTTGCCTTGCAACCACTAAGTGCTGGATATGCTACCACCCCATTATCCTCAAATGGATTAAGCTGCTTGCTGAAGTTTATTGAGGACAGTCATTAAAAGGTAACACACTTTGATTAAACTTCAGTTTTAAGGATCACAGCTTAAAACAACACATAGACAGTAATGTTCAAGATATATTGTCAGTTGTGCTATTGCTTGAATTTTCAAAACACCATGGTCTTTTAAAAATATATTTGTACTAATTCTTACTTGACAGCAACACAACTGTACACATACACTAACTTTAACTTTAAGCCAATCATCTTCACCTAAATAATCAGAAACTCTCAGGAAAAAAAAAGTATATATATATATATATATATATATATATGTGTGTGTGTGTGTGTGTGTGTGTGTGTGTGTGTGTGTGTGTGTGTGCATGTGTGTGTGTGTATGTGTGTGTGTGTGTGTATTATATATATATATATATATATATATATATATATATATATGTATATGGAGTCCATACATTTGGTCGAATTACACTTAGTCGAAAATGATTCCAGGCATTTCACTTTACTGAAAGCTCACTTGACTGAAAGCTCACTTGGTTGAAATTCATTTGGTCGAAAATGGAATATACCCCCTGCCCCACTGCAGTGCAAACCTGGAGAGACAATATTAAATAAGAAGGGTGTGAGGGGCATAGTTCCCCACAGTATGCCAATAGTTTTTACTAAAGATATATATATATCAATCCATTTCTAATGGATATACCTTCTTATAATAGTGAATTCATTAAAATTATGTGGGGGGCTACACCCCCCACCCCCCCTTATTTAATATTCTCACTCCAGGATTGCACTGCAGTGGGGCAGGGGCAGGGGCTATATTCCATTTTTGACCAAATGAACTTCTACCAAGTGAGCTTTCAGTCAAATGAGCTTTCAGTGAAGTGCAATGCCTGGTATCATTTTCGACTAAGTGTAATTTGACCAAATGTATGGAATCTATACATATATATATATATATATATATATATATATATATATATATATATATATATATATATATATATATATATATATATATATATATATATATATACATATATGTACATATACATATATGTGTGTGAGTGTTTGTTAAATCCCATTTAACACATCAGGCAACTTGTCTTTACTTGAATAATTCCTAGCAGGATCATTTCCCCAAATTAAATCGTCGTTTTCTTTATTTATTTGAAAAAAAATGTTATCAGCATTTTGAGGTTTTTGCCTGGAATGTAAAATGATCATATGAAAACATTTACTTTATAAATGATCATCTGTAAAAGGCTTCAAAGTTAATTTAGCTCTGTCTCTAGAGTTTATTTTATTGATTCTAAAATTAAGCGAAAATTACTTTATTTGATCTATAATAGGGAATTCAGCTCCAAAACTACATTTTCAGTTGCATTCACCACCCCCATAATAAAGCTTGCCAAATATATTTTAATGGCATTTATTATGGCATTTATCTGCTGGTAAAGTGCAACCAAAATTTTCTTTCAGGAAGTTCAAATTATAAATTCTGTCTTTTTTAGTGAAATCACCAAACATCTTTCTTCAGTATGCATTGTGCTTTGTAAGTGAAACATAAATGGGTTTTCAGTCCCATCTGAGTACATAGTTCTCTGCTGGTTTTGTTTGCAGTTCAAAACTCATCAGATGCCCCTTGCAAAATTAAAAAAATGAGTACTTATTTCTCAGAAGCTAACTTTTTTTTCAGATGTTAAAGAAGATAGTAGTTTCCATTCTTTAGCCTATTAGAGCAATACTCTTTGCAGATGTCCAGCTTATATCTCCCAAACTTATTAGTCCACACCATCTTGCAACTCCTACTACTGGATTATTCAACACTTGATAGCTTCCTTCTTTTCAAAAGCAACCCTGGGAAATATCCTTTTTATTGATCTTCTCAGACAGTAGCTCTACACACTACTGATCTGTGATACACTGTGCAGCTTCCCAAATTTCACTTCAACAGCCTCTCTCTTTTTTCTGCTTGTATGCCTCTAGACAGCTCAAGGTCTGACAACAACTTACTCAAAACACAGATCCCCCCACCCAAAGTCAAATCCTCTCTCTTACTTCTTTGTCACCTTTTTAAATGGTGGCTTTAACAAAGATCTGTACTGTCCCTGGTGGTCTAGTGGTTAGGATTCGGCGCTCTCACTGCAGCAGCCCTGGTTCGATTCCCGGTCAGGGAAGCTTCAATGCACCTTTTAAAGGCTGGGAGGATGGCCTAATGGTTAAGGTGTTTGCCTTGCAAGCACAAGGTGCAGGGTTTGAGTCTCACAAGGGATAACTAGCTAGGCTTAAAATGGCTCGCAAGGGCAGTTAGCTTAGTACTAATCTATGAACCTATGACTATCCCTCTTTTTTAATTTCTCCAAGTCTTTTGGGTTTCTAATACCATGATAGGAATGGACCCCATTCCTAATTCAAAGTATGATTAAAGTTCATGAAATTAGTATTGCTTCAGTCTTTGATGTTAACCAGAAGAGCTCTTCGCAGCACCCACAATGTGACCAGTAATGACAACTTTTGCAATCCATACATGGTTACATGTATTGGTAACACATCTAAATACAATTGCACATTCTTTTTTTATAACACCCATTGCTCCTACTACTATTACAACTGTCTGGGTATCCTTTTTCCACGTTGCTCTCCTTTCTGCTCTCATATTCTGATATTTCTTGACTTTGTGTCTCTCTCTGTAGGAAAGAAACTGTAGTCACTGGGTGTGGCAATTTCAATGATCAAAAATAGTTTTGTCTACTTTTCATGGATCACTATATCCAGTTTTATAGCATATGTCCTTTGAACTGTTGGTAATGGGTAATTCCACGTGATGTAAACTTCATAATTTTCTATGATTTTCTATGATGCGTTGTGGCTCAAGTTTCCAGCATTTTTTAGCCACTTCAGTACCATAATGTTTGCACAATCCCCACTGCAGCATTCTTGCCAAATTACTATGCCTTTCAGTATACAGTCCTTCTGCCATTAGTATTTCATATTCAGCAATTAGATGTGCAACTGTTTCCATTTCTGTTTTATAAAACCTACATTTGTCTTTTTCTCCCACATGTTCAGTGGACTTTGACCTTTCATCTCTTGGTTTGAATTTGCCTCCCTTTAACCATTCCTGTGTTCAACCCTGATCAAACTGAGGTTCTTCCATCAGTTTTCTATACTTGCAATTATATTTATGCACTTTCCACATTTCATGCCTTCTCTTCTGGTCCTTCACCTCATATTCTTTTATTTTTTGGCACATTCAGTTGCTACCTGATTTTTATCTGCTTCTGGTTTGATTTCCATTCCTGCTTGACGCTGATATGCTTCTGCTAGACTAAGCAAAGAAGTCATCTTAGATTTATTCTCCTTATGTTTCAAAACTTTCACTATGTTTGGGTCTTGTGAGGTCAGCAGATATGTCTGCAGTCCCACAATAGCAGATCTATTCATGTAATCAGTTGCAAGGAGGCCCATGCCTCCTTCAGAATGGGGAATATATAATCTTGGTATGCATTGATGTTTTATAAATCATTTGGTGAGCATGAAGCATCCTTCTTGTTTTCCTGTCTAATCTATCCAACACTTTTTGGGGCCAATCAGTCACTCCAAACTGTAAGTTAGGACAGGAAGAGCAAATTGGTTTATAGCTTGAATTTTGTTCCTAGATGCCAGTGCTGTTTTTAGGATTAATTTAAGTCTTCTAAAGTATTCCTTACTAAGTTTCATTAATATTTGTTCATGCTTTATTGTTGATCCATCATCAATTCCCAAATATTTATACACTTCCTCTTGCTCAAGTTATTCTATATTACATTCTTGTCCCATAACTGATGTTTTCTTGGTGCTGCAGTTTTCCTGCTTTAAAGATTGCTTTTGCACATTTATCAAGACTAAATGGCATTCCTATTATCATCTAAAAAAGTTTTGATAACTTGCAGTTGCACTTTCAGTTCCACATCTGATGGGATATGCAGTTTTAAATCATCAACAAGGAGAAGATGAGAAGTCTTTACACTTTGTTGTTTTCCAGGAGCCAAATTATAGCCATGGCCTAAGCTGGTAAGTAAACAACTTAATGGATTAAGGGCAAGACAGAACAGCAGCAGTGACAAAGAGTCACCCTCGAATATCCCTCTGAATTTTTATCCCTGGGATAATAATTTGTCCTTTATCATAGCTTAATTGCAAAGTGGTCAGCCACTGTTTCATGGTCACTGTAATATAGTTGATCACTCTTTTATCCATGAATGTGGAATACTATCAAATGCTTTTTTGTAGTCAAGCCATGCCATACTTAGATTCTCCCTCTTTTTACATTTCTCCACTATGACTTTAACAACAAATGATTCTTTGTTCCATATCACTTTCTTCTATTGCCTTTTTGTTTTATTGCCATAATTGAGTTTTCTTCGAAATGATTATAAACTCTGTTGGCATCAATTCCAGTGTAAAGTTTATATGTCAGCAGAAGGCAAGTGGTTGATCTATAATTTTTAGGGTAGCTTGCAGGTTCACTCTTAAGTAGGAACATTGTTTTTCCTGTTAGTCAGGTTGGTGTCTGTTCAGGGTGAGCATGTAAACGGTATTTACCCATGGCTAAATCTTTGGCAAAGATGTTACGACTTTTAACCAGAAGTTAGATACTGCATCTGGGCCTGTGTTTTTTCAGTTAGAAGCTTTTCTTTACTTTGTTTTAATCTCTCTGGCTATTACTTCATCCCATTTCATAACCTGCACCTTTAAGCTTCTTATTTTTTCTTATTTTTTCTTTTACTTCTTCTAATAATTTAACATCTTTGTTATGTTCCACAGGATCTTCATAAATACGTCTCTAAAGTATATCTGTTTCTTCTTTTTTTGGTGGTCTTTCAATTCATAGGTTCATAGGTTCATACTAGGCTATCTACCCTAGGGCATTTATAAGCCTAGCCAGAGTGTGCTTGGCTTTCGCCACCCATTTTAAATTAATTTTGCTATGCCCTTTTTGAGGTTAGTACACTGGGCCTCTGTCTAACAGTGACACAGAAGTGATACCCAGGGTAAACCTACGATCTCCCATCCACTCATCAAGATTCCTCTTGAAGAGAGTCAATGAGGGACTCTGCCTAACCTGGACTGGTATTTTATTCCAGAGTGAAGGGAGCCTCTGGGTTATGAATCTGTCCCTCCAGCATGTCCTATTTATTTCACTGCTGAGGTTCAAGTCTCTCTAGCACATAGCTCGATGGGATTTGGATTTTCTGAGGTGCAGCATGTCCATTAATTCCAGGTTGGACATGGCTTTATACGTCAGGCACAGATCCCCTCTGAGCAGGCGTTATGCCACTGAGTAGAGCTGGAGTTTCTTTAACTGGGCAGCATATGGCATCTCTTTGAGCCCTTTAATCCTCTTGGTGAGGTAGTTTTGGGGTCTTTCCAGTTGCTGCAGGTGTCAGGTAAGGTACAGCCCAAAAGGGGCATTGTACTCAATTATGGGCCTGATGAGGGATGAGTAAAGAGGTACGATGACCTCCCCTGATCTAGATGTGGATCCCTTCATGATTAGGTGGGGTATATAAAATGTTTTTCTAACCACTTTGGCCACGTAGTTGTCAAATGAGAGATTGCTATCAACTTGGGTCCCCAGGCCCCTAATTACTTCTTCTGTACTTAATGGATTACCACCTATGTGGTAATTTCTGGGCACTTTGTTTTTGCCAAAGGGGATGACTATACATTTTTTGTCGTTTAGCTTGAGGCCATGGCTCTGGCACCAGTTGTCTGTTTCTATGAGGCCCTTTTGGAGGATGCTTGTGTTGGCTGGAGAGTTGATTATGGTGCCCAGTTTGCAGTCATCTGCGAACATGGTCAGCCACAGTCCTTTGTGTTGGCCTGTACCTCCGAGAAATATATACCGAACAAGAGAGGTCCCAGGACTGAGCCTTGTGGGATGCCACTTGTAACTGGTTTGGAGTCTGACATGGCTCCAGCAATTCTAACCATGTGGGTTCTGTCCTTGAGCCAGTTTGCAACCCATCTAGTGACATAGGGGTTTATATTTAAGCTGGTGAGCTCATCTATAATGCCCGAGTGGGGTATTGTATTGAAGGCTTTTGCGAGGTCCGGGTAGGCTGTGTGGACCACCTTCCCCTCGTCAATGGCCTTGGTGACTGTTTCAAAGAAATCGACCAAGTTTAAGAGGCAGGATCTGCCCTTAACAAAGCCAAACTGGGTAGGATCCAGTGTCTGTAGGTCCCCAATATCTTTATTTATGAGGTCCATGATGATCCTTTCCATAGCTTTGCAGACCAAGCTAGTCAGGCTTATGGGGCAATAGTTTCCAGGATCCGTTGAGGCACCACCTTTGTGGAGAGGGACCACTGTTGCTGTACGCCACTCTTTGGGTACATATCCTGTAGTAAGGCTGAGCTTGAGCAGTAGTTTTATGTTTGGGTTTAGCTCTTCTTGGAGTTCATGTAGGATGCAGCCTGGGACACCGTCTTGTCCCATTGATGCTGTGTTTTTTGCTTTGGAGAGGGTGGCTCTTACCTGAGCATCTCAGATGTCAGGGGAGCAGCACTCTGCTGGAATAGATATTTGCCCTTTTTTGCGCTGAACCTGCCAGCTAGGATGTTGGCAATGTCTGTGGGTTCGATGTATTTTTTGTCATTTTGGAGTAATTCTGATCATATCTGGGAATTCCCACCCAGGTTCCTAACATAACTAAAGAAAGCCTTGTGATTATCCTTAGTGCCCTGTGCAACGCTTCTCTCGAAGCTGGCCTTAGACGATTTTATGAGTGCCCATAGTTTTTTGCTAATACTGATCAGAGATGCCTTCCCTTTTTGGGATTTTGCTCTATCATGTAGTAGCTTCCTCCTTCTATTGTATAGTTTGTTTATGGCTGGGGTCCACCAGACAGGACGTCTGCCTTTGGAGGATTGGGTCTTGGTTTTATTTGGGATTGCATGATCTATGCATTCCTGAAGGTGTTAATAGAATGCGTTTTTAAAGGATTCTGCGGTCTGGGCCATATTTTCCACAGGCTTGGGGGCTTTGAATTATTCCACCTCGGTTTTGAGGAGTGTGAAATTTGCTTTAGAGAAGTTTTTCACTGTGGTTTTCCGGGCAGAGGGTGGGGTCGGGATGTGAATATCCAGTGAGATTAGTTTATGGTCTGATCTTACCAGTGAGGGATACACTTGTGGTCTGGAGCATAGAGTCCCCATGTTGGTGATGATCAGTTCCAGTATGTTTTCCCCTCTTGTGGGAGTGGTAACAAGTTGTTCCATAGCATTTGAGTTTATAAATTCTAGGAACCTTTGGGCTAGGGTATTGGAGCTAGAGTAATGCTCCCAGTCTATGTTTGGATAGTTGAAGTCGCCCAATATAATGGTGTTTGGAGAGACCTTCATATTTTCCAGTGTTCTCAGGAAGGCCGAGTGGGGTTCCTTGGTTTGGGAGGGTGGTCTGTAGCAGGCTATAAACTGGAAGGCAGTTTTACACACTGTTAGTTGCACATGGATAGTCTCTGATGCTTCGTGCTGTACCACCAACCTGGAGGTGTGGGTATCTTTGACGAATATTGATACTCCCCCTCCTTTTGTGGTTCGGTCCAAGTTTTGGGGCCAAAAAGCATGGTATGAGGTATAACCTGGTAGTGCTGGGGTGCTCTTGTTTCTGTTACTGCACAGATATTGATGTTCTCCATGCTAAGGAGAGTTTTGAGTGCATGCATCTTGAGGTTTAGACTTCTGGCGTTGAGTAGCATTACTCTTAGTTTCTTATCCCTTGTGATACCTATGAAGGTGGGTTTGTCTTTTCAGCCTTGCCTAAAAAAGGCACTATGGGGGAAGCAAGAGCCTTTTCCAATATCCGAAAGCCCAGGGGTGACAGGTGCAAGCTGTCCCTAGCGAAGCATCGTGGCTTGTCGAGCATGTCATCCCAGGCTGACAGGCATTGGATCCCCTTTGAATGACACCAGTACTTAAGCCAATTGTTGAAATTGACCATCTTGTCTTCATATTGTGGCATCATTCTTGGTGCGGGTAAGATGCTACTCAAGGTCAGTGTCATATCGGCCTGGGCTACATGCTCAGAGAGCTCCTCTATGTCTCTTTTCATGTAGTCCAGGGATGTACGACTCAGGTCATTCACACCAGCTCCTTTTACCTTGCTTCCTAGTTCTCTATAAAACTTTCTTGGGTCATCAATAGATTGTTTATTTTGTATTTTTCCTTTATATTTATGTGTTTCCTCTATGTTTTTTTGCCTCTGCTGAGATTTTTAGTTTATTTGTGATAGTGCATAATAGAGCCTGATCTGTTCTGATACTGCGCATTGCTTTTATCACATCTATCTTTCTAAGTATATTTGTTGATATGTTCCCTCTTCTATACTTTTCTAACAGTGACACTTCTTGTCTTAACTGCTTTATAGTTTTCTCTGTTTGATACTTCCATGATGGGATTCGATTTCACACCTTCCTTTTCCTCACTACCCTGTGTTTTTGTGGTAAAACTTTATCAGTTATTAATTTAGCTGCTACTTCTGTTATATTGCATGGATCTCTATGGACAGTCCTAATTATTGTGTTCATTTATTTTATCAAACTTCTTTTGGGTTTTATTGACTTTCTGCAGTCTATTTCTTTCACTTATCTTAACATGTCTATCTATATTAAATCAAGCAAGTCTTCTCTTAGCTCATTTTCTTCTAAATTGAGGGCACATTTTTTGTTTTCCATTTCCTGTGGAAATTCTATAGAGAGTTGAGTAGTATCTTACTGTGGCTCATTCTCTTCAATTTCATCCTGTGCCATCCATTTTTCTGTCATATGAGAACTTACTGGCCTAACACTCCTTAGCATTGACTGCATCAGAGTTTCCACAGTTTTCTGTTCCTTCCCTTGCTGTTCAGCTTCAAGTAAACTTTTATACTGGTTTCCTGTGGAAGGCTCCAAAATATCTTCATATGGCACCTGACCAATTGCTTCCCATTCCACTGGTTTCCCCTTAATTTGGATGTCCATAACTCTTTCCTGTTGTGGTGCTTTCTGAATTAGATTTTTTACACTGAATCCTTCACTTCACATGTACTCCATAACCTTGGTTTCTATTTCTTTAATTTCTCCATTACTAATCTTCTTTGTTACTTTTTCTTTCTTTTTTTTTTTTTTTATGTATTGTAATGTTTTCCATGTCTGGAATCCTTTGCATGTATTTCTCTTCATATATCTTTGGTGCTGCTCTTTTTGTATTGATTAGTTTAGCTTTCTCCTTTGCATATAAATTACACCATATCACATCTCGTTTTCTTTCCCATGTCTATATTTCTTCTTCAGATGTCTCTTGATCTTCCCGTTTCTCCTTACTATGGGGACTTGTTCCATAATGCAGCAATGTAACCTTTGTTAGACCTTCTACACCAAATCCTTCAATTTGCAGGCACTCCATAATTTCAACTTCTATTTTTTTTAACTTCTACTTTACTAATCTTCTTTTCTACATTCCCTCTTTGTGATATTATTTTTTTACTGTGAAATTTTTCATATTTGGATGCCCTTCTTGTATTTCTCTTTGAAAATCTTTGGGGCTGCCTTTTCTATATTGATTAATTTGGCTTTCACCTTTGCATAAATATTGTACTATATCAAATCTCTCTTTCTTTCTCATGTCCATATTTCTTTTTTATATTTTTCAAAAATGTCTAGATTCTGTAGTTTATATTTTCACACTTCTTCAGATGCATCTCTTTCTAAACAGATCAAAATTTCTTGGTCTATATAATGTTTTTCACAAATCTGTTGTATTAATGAACATACATTTTTATTTGAGGCCTCTGACAGTTTCCTTGTGGAAGTATTTTTCTTTCCTCTAATTTCTCTCTTAAACTTTTTGTATATCTTTTGTCTGGAAATTCTGGGCTTTTTGCATAATAGCAACAATGCATAATTTCTTTCTAATCATCAATGGTCCATTCTATTGTCTTTATGGCTCTTCTTTGGCCTATTAGCTTTTTTTTATTTTTATGAATTACTACTTCCTTCGGCAACAGGGCCATCCTCCCCGTTAGCCTGGCCTGGCCCCATTGTAGGAATGTTTCCATATTTTGAGGAATATACACTTAGTTTTTTCCAGTCGTGGCACCAGTGTGCCTACTAGGATCGGGCATTGTTTATCATGGATCTTGTGCACTCAGCTATCCTTTTTAATTTTAATTTTTGACCTACTTCTGTCCATGATATGTACTACCTAAATACAGGCTATATATCAGTGTCATCTTGGTGAGATTTTGTGAAAAACAGGGTTCACCTAATAAAAATACTCACCAAGACTTGAGGATGAATTCAGTTTCAGCAATACTACTCTCCTTTGCTTACTGACGTATCATCTCTGCATTTGGATCCCAATCTCTCCATTTGGACCCCTATCCTACCCTATCCTATCCTATCATATCCTATCCTATCCTATCTTATCCTATCCCTGCAATTAGGCCTCTTCCTTTTCCATTCAGATCAATCTGAGTTTTATAACAGAGTAGGATTAAATTGTTTGAGTTTGTGTGGCACATTATACTCTGCTATGCAAGTTGCCTGTAGTTAATATTCACTCGACTGTTACTTGCCAGTCCTCCTAACTCTTAACATGGTCTAAATAGCATCATATAGATTTGTCAATGTTGAGTTTATACTTTGATACCTTTGTCACATCTTCACTGACTTCTATTACATATTTTGGGAATGAGTTATGAAGAAAGGTATATTAAAATATCATGTGCAAAAAATGATACATTGATTTTAACCTCATAAATTAATCACATTATTCTGGGATTAGTCCCTGTGTGACACTTTAATAATATAAGCTTGTCCCACTCCCCTTCAATAAATACACCACACTAAAGGACATTTGACTACCTTTATTAAACTTCCATAAACATAACTTTATTGAATATTTTAACTTATTGAGCACAGCAAATACATCCATATACCCATCTACTAGGGTAGCAACCTCCTACCCTCACAATTTAACCCTTCCATTCCCACCACCTTAACCTTCCAACACCATCTTAAATCCCATAACTATTCCTACCTGACCCTTCCCATCAGATACCCCTGGACAAATTGGTTTGCTCCGAAACCTCATATCCCAGAACACATACCATTTCTGTCATATGGTTTAATACAAGGATAGGAATCAATCTGCTCTTAGAGAATGTTTATACTTTTGATGCTTGATACATATCAAAGCTTATTTCTTACTTAAATGACCATCAATAATTACTTTTTATTTCAATAATAGGTTTGTTAACAGGGATATTTTGACAGGTGGTTATTGGCAGTGTTCAATACAGTATACCTTTTTTATACATTGCTAGACTGCTTGCTCCATCTTTAAAGTGCTAGAGTTTCCCTTATTCCACTCTAGTGTCAGTTTGCTTTCTAAAAGCAAGCTACAGAATAGATGTGCTCTGAGACCATAATGCTGTCAAAGTATCAGATGGACAGATTGTCGAACCTGATATGGTCAATACCATATGGTCAACAATTAATCTCTTCGATAAACAACATACACCCAAACAACACAGGCAAGCAACAAATGCAACAAATAATGCTTTTGTAGAGGAGCAAGCTCCTCCCTGCACCCCCACACCTTCTGTAAATTCCTTATGACTAGTGTACCACAGTCTCAGTTGAAATGGTTCAATGGGCTGAATTTCCCGACTATATAGTCTCGACCATAACAGGTTTAACAGTTTGGTCATTTGATACTCTGAAATAGACACGTGTTCTGCTGACTAGATTGTTGAAGATTTCCTCACTGCATTCCAGTATCAGTTCGCTCCCAATGGTGAGACAAAGAAGATATGTGCTGTGAGGGCAAGAATGGTACTCTACTGAATAGAGTGTTGATGGCTTAATCATTGCATTCCAGTACCTTTCCCAACCAAAGGTAAGCTGCAGAGTAGATGGGCTATGAGTCTCTAGTGGTGATCTACTGTCTTGAGTGCTGAAGGCTTCCTCACTGCACTCTGGTGTCAGTTCCCTACCTGTCAGCAAGCCACAGAAAGGATTTGTTGTGAAACTATTGTGGTACGCAATGATGATCTGTCTTGATCATAATTATTTTTAAAATAAGAAATGTGACTGTAGCTGGCTGAACAGTGCCCCTGCTGTATTCAGTATGCCCCTGCCTCCCTGAGTATATTTAGCTGGGCAATTGCTGGGACACATTTAATTTGTCAAGTCCACCTCTGATATTCTTTTGGTAAGGACATGCACGTGTAAATAGCTGGTATACTGAAAATGGGCTAAGATAAAATGTAAAAACATGCAGTACTATAACATTTAGTAGACAACCCTTCCCTCAATATGCAGCATAAGCAAAATCCTATTTCAAACTGCAAATCCTGTTAGGAACTTTAGATCACAGGTTCAATTTCTGTCATTCAGTCATCAAATGACAATACTAGTCAGAAAATCCTTCAGCTTAGTACAGCCAAGGAAATATTATCCTGGTCTGATGAGGTCATTATTCTCTTGCACTGAGCATTCATTGAGCATAATGTCCCCTTTGGAATGCATTCACTCGACATATCAAACAAAGAGAAAGACCCTCTAATTTCCTAACTAAGAAGATCATGGGCTTAAGCATTGTCCCTTTATTCAGTATCTGATTAACTCTTGAGAAAAGATCTATGCCTTTCCTTATCTTCCATTACAGACACAGTTGTCTAGGAACTCTTAAAACTAAACAAGTCTAATACTTTCACAATTACCAGAACCAGAGAATAAAATCTTCACATGTAGATAAATAAAATGCTATGAAGAGACATATTCATCACACAGTGCCTCTCCAACTTCTGGAACAAACTGCACCTGCAGATTAAGAGGTATGAAACAACATTATCCATCTAAAAGCATCTAAATATTTGGTTGGGTGCCAAAAAATTCAGCCCTAGCTTGAATAGCTTATCCCTCTCAGTGAAAGGGGAATAGCCCACATTCAGTACTAGATCATGGCTTAACAAAATAGTGGTGGGGGATATTTTGTGTGATAAATCTGTCTTTCCACTGCATTTTACTTTTCTGCTGCTGATAAATAGTCACCAGACTCCTTTGCCTTAAAATTCCCATGAAGTGGAGACACAATCAGTATTCTATCCTCCCAACATAAGGGACCACTGTTCAATTTCTTTGATTTATTTGTTAAAATAACTTCCTTCATCCTCACTACAACCCTAAATAACACAAAACTCAACACTCATAGCACAGCAAATGCCATCAGTTGTATAAACTGGACACTTTTATAGCATCATCAATGTAAATGACGCTGCTTCTTTTAACTGCTTTCCTTCGCAGCACTGAAAAATTGTTTCCACCAAGGATGACACCTGCCCTTTATCATCTACTAAAGCTTTCTACCCAGAAACCTGAAAGTAAACACGGTCTCTTTTTGAACAAAGAACACACACAATCATATGTAATCTATCAGAAAAATAAAAGCAGTTAAATGCACTAAAGACATGTGCTTTCATAGTAAACAAACATCAACATTCTCAAGCCCAAGAAATGTTTGGAAAGAAGGAAGTCAGCTAACAGGGCACTCTAAATAAATACTATTCCCAGAACTTTTTACCCCATTTGACTTTTCCACTGCTTTCATCAATACCCACCAGACTTTTCCACTAGCATTTGCACTAATCAAGAGCCATAACTTCCCACCTTCTATCTCAGAAATATCTTAAGGCAAGATATAGACATTTTCATTCAATCCCTCCCAAACAATCACTAAGATCTGAAACATTTTCTTTGCTTTGTTAAACAATATGGAGACCTACAATCCCCCTCCTATATGTCATATATTTAATCTTTCCCTGACACAACAAATATTTTATGATATTTGGGGAAAAAGCAGTTGTGACATGTAACTTAAATATGCTAAACTTGCTAATGCCTGTGATTTCTGCCACTTTCTATCCTACATAAACTTGGCACTCTATTAGGAAAAGCTGTATCTGACTAATTTAATGTCTTCCTTTAGTAAAATAATGTCCTATCTTCACACAAGCATAGATACATAAAACAAAGACACACACAAACAAGCTTATTTACATTTATAATTAATATCAATACAAAGGTATGGCCCTTTTTTCAAAATTTCAACAAAGCTTCCAATTCAGTCAACTATAACCTACTTTTTAACTCACTTGCTTACTCCTGTCTCGGTTGCTCCACTTCAGACCAGTTCTCCACCTAGCTCTCAGACAGAACTGTCACTGTTAAATGCAGCACACCTTATCACTCCCACAATATCAGATTACAGGTATTTCCCCAAGGTTCAGTCCTAGCACTTATTGTTTTAATTCTCTGCCCAGACACCTCAAACTGTCTAACCTTATTCTATATTCTATATGCTGATAACCTATTTTCTGTTAATCAGCTCTGATCCATATCATAATAATACATAATCTACAACTAGTTCTCAAAAACTTAAACCCCTGATGGTATATCCATATCACAATAATACATAAACTACAACTAGTTCTCAAAAACATAAACCCCTGACTGTATATCCATATCACAATAATAAATGAACTACAGCTAGTTCTCAAAAACATAAACCCCTTGCTGTATATCCATATCACAATAATACATAAACTACAACTAGTTCTCAAAAACTTAAACGCGTGACTGTATAATAAGGAGCTCACACTAAATGTCAAAACGCAAAAGTGATATACTTTGTGAATACCCACAATATAAACAAGTTGCATCACCTCCCACCCTCCCTCTCTTACAACAAGCAACTTATAGTATGTGTTTCAAACTTAAAATACAAAGGTGTCACTCAGAAATACAGTTTCAGATATGTCACTACACATCACAAATGTGAAAGCTAAAATAACTCCACCCAGTATGGATGTTGCAAAATTTCCATCTTTAGTATATCAGCTGGAAGAAATACCATTTGCAAAAACTTTACAACCACAATTAGTATACACATTTTTCCTGCATGCCTATAATTCCAGGAATAAAATTAAAGTACTAAAGACATTTCCTAACAAAATCTGTGGCTTCATCTCCTCTCAGCAAAAAATGAAAACGATTATATACTCTCCAAGAAGATAAATGGCACTTTGTAAATGAGTGTACTTATATACCTTACCACTTCCTTACCTTTAAAACTTTACAAGGTAAAACTATGCCTTTCCTAAGCTGCAGACTGTCTGCTAAAGTTGCTATATTCCAACTTGTTCTCAGGATAATAGTGCCCTTTATTCACCAAGTCCACAAGCCCCCTTTCTATACTGACCTCTTATATTTAGTCAGTGGTCTCAAACTTTGGGACATTTTGTCAGGTAAATTTGTAGCACCACTACACATATCTAATTTAGACAAAAACTATGAAGACTAACTGGAAAAATTGCTGCTTGTACCTCATTAAAACATTTGTCCATAACTTAAACAGTTAAGCCTGTTACTGCTCTACATTTATAGTTGCGTTGCCTTTCTTACACCTGATTCAGACATGCATCCATAACTTAAACAGTTAAGCCTGTAACTGCTCTACCTTTATACTTATGTTGTCTTTGTTAGGACTATTACAATGGTGCTTAACAACTGATCTTGTTTATAAAGACTCCCTTAGTGTTAAGTAGACACATTTCTAATCCTTTGTTGTATTGGATCTTAATATTTAACCATAATATCTATACTTTCTGTTGCTTAATAATTAATGCAAGTATGTGGAAAGTTTATGAAACCTGTTGATTGTTTATCTGCTTTGAAATTTAAGTTTTTTTTTTTCTCTTGCTGTCTTCTTTAACTCTAGGCTATAGCTGAAAAGGTTCTTGCGTGGTCAACTACCAGCCAGGCCATGAACAAAAATAAATACTTAAAGTTAATCTGAGAGTAATAGTTGTTAATATGCTGAATTAAGATATTAAATTTTTATTTATTACAAATTCATTTAAAGGCCAAGCGAAAGCCTAACAGAAAGTTCTCATACTTCCTTTTTTATTATTCTGCCTAAGGGACCTGGTTTGGTAGTTCCTGTTCTTGTGCCTCATTTGGCAAATTTATTCCAACATGGGTGACAACCATGCATCCCTGAACTGTGGAACAGCTGTACTGCTCATTCATTCCCATGTGATGGGGGATTGATTATCCAGTTTGGTGTTCTAGAAGCAGGAATCTGGCATTATGATAAAGAATAGTGCTTTGATATCATGAATGTCTATGCTCCATCCCCATTAACTCCTCTACATATGCAGATAGTTGGCGCACAATGACTACCTGGGTAGAAAATAATGTCTGTGCTTCTATCTACATCATCCTGAACTCACAGTTGCATGCACTATCTAATCATGCAAAACTGTCTTCCTCTTCCTTGAGTGATTGTCAGCCTATCAGTAAGGATCGGCCTGCTGGCATTAAACATTCAAGCCTTTCCTGCCTATTCAGCCACTTCCAGTGTCTACTGTAATAGTCTGATGTAAGATACCATATTTGTAGTCAAGGAATCATCCTCCTACACTATGTGGGCCAGGAAAAAGTCATCAAATTTTGTATAATATTCCCAGACATACTAAGTAGATTGGATGTGATTGTTCAGTTGTGATATTTTCAAATATTTGTAAAAGTTGGGATGATGGGATGGAATTTGCTCTACTCCTAATGCCTTGCATAACTTTGGGGTTTAAAATCACAGAATTCTTTCTTCTATGTGCATTTCTACAACTTGATAATCTTCTAAAAATGGCAGTCCTTCTTTACCCCATGAAAGGACATGAATATTTATCCCAAATCAAGGATCTATGAATGATATATACTATTCTGCAGAAAATAAAATGCATTTCATTATTTTTTGTTTTATCTGGTTGCTTGTTTGTTAAAGTACTGTACTGTTCAGAATGTAGAGCATCTTCTCTACTAATGAAATTGTGAAAAGCAGGTGTTGTGTGCACCAGAAGACCTCTCAACTGTCCCTGATTTTCAGGGACATCCCTGATTCTGATTCAAATGTTAGCTCTGTCCCTCTTAATCCCTCCTAAAACTGATGACTTTTGGAGGGAAGTTGGTGGATTAAACTTAATGAATAATGGCAATAATTAAGAGTTGTGGATTTTGTTTACCTCACAAAATGTACATTATTCATATGCTGTGATTCTGTGAATGTCTCAAGTTAATAGCACAAATATTTTAAAAGTGTCCCTGATTTTTTCTGGCTTTGTCCCTGATTCTGTTGAAATTTATCCCTGATTGGTTGACAGGTATGTGAGTAGTACAGAAATTTTGCTTGTGTGACTGACTCGTTTAAGAAGAACATTCCCAGGGAAACAAAGCTGCAAGTGTGACAGTGATTATCAAGATAGAATGGAAACATTTTCAGCCCCTGGCACACATGTAGCATACCTTTTAAGCACAGACTGTTGTCACAATTACTTCATTCTAATACAGTTTAGGCTCATAAAAACAGCTTCAAACATTCCACTAGAGAATGAGATAGTTTAATACTAATATTAAAACTGCCAAGAAATGCAACATTTTTTTCTCATTTAACAGCATCATGCTTTCTAATGTGCTGTGTGGTATCTGAGTTCACATTTGATGAGGCATCATCATAAAAGGAACTAGGTAGTGGTGCAGTCATAACATTTCCTGTTTCCTTTGCTGACTATGTTTTCAACATCCTTAGTGGTCTTAGAAACAACTAACTCCGCTTTAC
>NC_056735.1:909318196-909433196 GCF_019279795.1 Protopterus annectens
ACATCCTATTTTCTTCTTTACTTTTGAAATGAAGGCAAAGATGTGGATGTAATTTTAAAAATTAATTTAATTATCCCTTTTTGACCAGGCTAGTCTCACAAAGCTAATAGCCTGTTTTCAGGGGAGAATCTTGGTGGCATTTATACTACTAGGGGAATATGGGCAGAGCATTAGAGAACTTGACCTACTTGTTCCATTTCTAGTGCAGTGGTGGCTGAGAGAACAGCACTCAAGGAGATCCAAGATGGTGGATAGCACAAAGGTGAATGCCAGTTGCAATATTTGAAGCTCTACAAGTTTCTGAGGAGTTGATTCAACAGAAATTATTTGTTCCATTGGAAGCAAACATTCAAAACAATGAAGGATGTATTATTGCAACTCTTCACTTGTGAAGGTTGCAAGATGATATTTTGGGTGAATTATTTTTGCAGACTGAGCTGGAGAGTGGAAAAGATATTTCATGTGGTAAAATTATGGACAACATTCAATCAGAAATGGAAGCTATTTTGAAAGAAGATTGCCAGACAAAAAAACATATGCTGCAACATTTAAATTAACGGCAGGTAAAGTGATGAGAGATGAACAAAGGAAAAGGGAATGTTAACAATCAAAGGAAATTTATGGTGAAAATTCAGAACAAAGAAGAAAAAGAAATGGACAGGCATGACACTTGTGTTAATTTAATGGTCCCATTGGGACTGAAGGTTCAGGAGGTTAACAGCGTTTTATTCTTTTTCATTGATACATTTTGTGACATTATTTTTGAGACTGGTTTCTTATGCGGTTAAAGGATTTCACAAAGAAACAAAAAAGAAAATATAAATTCAATTTCAATCTGAAGATGAAAACGATACTTTAAAGAGATATTTAAGTAAACTTTGTAATGAAGTTATGGACATTAGCAAAGTTATATTAGCAGGGGATTATGGACTGGTGGGTGGCACTGTCATATTGTACTGAAAATGTAGAAAGAAAACATTGTTCATATCCCTAGTATAATAACTGTAGAGGGTAATTGCGGTGTTGTCAAATATTGGGGACAATGGAAGACATTTTTGTTCTGTGGAAAAGATCATTTGATAAGTAACTGTGATAACAGGATATGTTATATTTGTGTGGAAAGAAGTCATGATGCAAAAAGGTGTGAAATGAAATGTTATAAATGTAGCAAACTGTGCATTTACAGATGGATTGTAATCTAGAGAAAAAGGAAAAGAAGAAGAAGAAAAAAACAGAAGTGAGGACCGTATATACAGAGAAAACAGTCACAATAAAAGATAAAGAGGAAGTTGGGAAGCAAGATCAGGGTAAAAATAAAGATAAGAATAAAGATAAAAACGAAACAAAAGATACTATAGAAGAAGGTTCCGAAATAAGTGATAAGGGAGCTATAAACTGGAAAAATAAAAGGTAAAAAAATCTTTTAGAAAAAGAGAGACAGAAAACAAAAGTTTAAAGGGATAAGATAAAAGAGAAAAAGAAAGAAACTGGATAATGTACATGAGATAAATACTTCAAATTTACACAATTTCTGCCAAACTACAACATATACATAATGACAGCGTTACAGTGTTTTCAGTAAATGTAAATAGTATCAAAATATATAGCAGAAGAAGAGTAGGCATCCTAAATTGGTGCAGTAAGTGTGATATTGGCATAATAACACTGGAAAATGTAAGATTGTTAACACAAGAAGACAGATTATAAACAAAGATGCTTTGGGGAAGAGGTACAATATGGAACCTTGGGAATAAAATATGTTCAGGCATAATTATACTTTGCAGATAGATAAAATATTGAACATAACATTTGTAATGATGGAAAGATTAGCTATTGTAGATCTTGGCATAATGAGTTATATAGAATTATAGATGTTGGATTATGTAGTAATTAGCATGAATATGTCATTAATGGAGATTGAGAGGAAAAAGGAAGAAGACAGGAAATAATGTTAGAAAAATTTGTGAAGTTATATAAAATGTGGCAATTTAAAGATGTGGAATAATAATTTATGGACATATAATTGAGGTATTTGTAAGATAGAAATATATTATATTATTATATCACAAGGTTTAACTATAGCTAAGGAGGAGCCACTTGTAACAGGCTTTTTAAGATCACACAGCCATATGGATAGAAATACAAGAACATAAAGAGTATATAAGATTGGGAAAATGAATAAAGAGAATAAATGAGAAGTTAAGGGATGAAAATGGAAAAACAACGTAATATGTATTTATGGTCTGAGTGGTGGCTAGCTTTGAAAGTTTGCTGCCTATACATCTGGGATCATCCCACTAATTTTCCAGGGGGACAGGTTGATAGGCAACAGATATGGGCCACTTTACTAGACATTCTGGACATATCTGTACAATTGCGGGGCATGATTCTGTATGCAGACTACTACCACTGGCAGGATTCGAAGCATGGCTGTGTGTACTAAAAAGCAACAGTTCACATCTCAGTTGCATGTGCTATTTATTTTTTGTTGTCTACATTTTCACTGTTTACTTTCTATGTGTCTCTCAGTTGTACTAAATGGCCTCTGGGGATTACACCTGTCATATACAAGCATTCCTACACATTCAATTTATGGTGCACAGTGTGGGTAACAGTACTTAATACTACAGTGCTATTACATGATTGCATATCTACATTACCGTATGATACCAGGATATACAAATGCAGTCCAGCAGTTAGACCTGTTTTGTTAGGCTATTACATTTTTACTGACTTACAAACAATATAAGACTCTTACTGCCATATTCTCTAGTATATGCAGTACTTGCCTTGAACAATACAGGTTTTATATTAGCAATTAATTTACTACTACTTTTATTTTTATTTCCTATGACAGTGAATGCATGAGTATTACTGACCTGCCTCACATCACAACCTCACCAGGTGACCGATGTAGGTCTCCTGGTTCGCAGCTCACTCCATTGCAGCTGTGGGGGACATAAGTGGAATATTTAGCCATACCTATCCATAATATACCAGAGCTGGCAAGTATTACACACATACTGTGAGATACTTACACACCTCTGGAACATCCCCTGATGCTCTAACCCCTTGAAGCCACTCATCCAAGAGGTCCCCCCTTACGCCGCTTCAGGTCAGCATAGTGGTGCCTGACCTGCTCACCAGTTTGGGGTATGCCAGTGGCACTGGTGAGGTCACGGGTGAGATAGTCCCAGGCCTCCACCTTATATTGGGAGCCCTAGTACTTGCTCTGCAGCAGTCTCTGAGCATGGTCTTTAACTAGGAGTCCTGCCATGACCTTGGACTCCTGGATGCACCAGTGCTGTACCCAGAAGCACACACCTTTTCCCCTTACTGCCATGGTGCCTGTAAGGGAAAGCTACAACCAGTTATGAAATGCATTTCCACCTCTTGGGTTTAAGTAGGGCCGATTTCCCGCACTTTTCTGTGATTGACTAGTTTTGAAAAGGCTAAGCTATGGGCAAACCTGCTTACCTAAGGTTGGCATTGTTTAAAGGGGTATACCACTGGGCACAGTGAGTTAGCTGGTCTACACATTGCTTACACCTCATAAGCTGGCCTGTGCAATGCTTAGCATTGCTTACATTAGACGTTGCATTATATTTCCTTTTGGGCATTGATTTCTTATTCATTCCATCTTATATATCTGCCTGATATCCACAATTAATGTGTACGTGCACTCTATAGGGTCGTGGTGATTTTAATGGGGACTTCAACACTCTATTACAATTACACCTCACTTCTGGCCTTACTGTTGTACTCCATTTCACATATTTTTGTTATGTAGTGGGTTATGGAACATATGACTGTATACTGATTCCTTTCACAGGTTCAGTTTGGTTTTACTATGGAGAGGGCTTGTTTGCTGATACCTCATTCTTCTGTGCTTCTGTGATGGCTTGGTGGTTAACTATTGTGACTATGGTGTATAGGGTCCTGGCTTTCTGACCTGTATGGTTGTTTATTTTGTTGATGGCCAGAACAAGGGCCATTGGGTACAGAGTGATTAAGGAACTTTTGAGGAGTTGTAAGCGGGTTTGCATGATGGTAAGCACTGCTAACCTGCCATTACATCTGCTTACAGAGAGTTAGCTTGAGAATTGCTTAGCCAATGTAGGCATTGCATACCACTGCACAAACGGGCTTAAGCCCACTTAGTAGTGCTTAAATATGCTTACTACTGATTATTTGTGCTTAAACCTGCTTACTAGTGCCTTATTCATTATGACACTGACACCTCACATGTGCTTTTACTGCAGTACATATAAGTATGTTATTTAGTGGGTTTTGCAACATAAATATTGATCATGACATGCTTTGCCATGGAAAATAGAATGTGCTGCAATGGGACTCAAACTGGGAATGCCTGCTTGTAAGGTGAATGCTCTGTCCACAACACTAATGCTATGCTGCTGCATTTGCATATATCTTCCTTGTTAACCTCTTCAGCCATTTAAGCTGCATTAACCATAGCTAAGCAATGGGAACACCTGCGCACCTACGGTTAGCTTTAATCAGATTTTTTAAAAAAGAAAAGGTTTCTTCATTTTATTTATATATATACTGTTGCTGTTGTACACAAGGGGGACTGTTGGTGGGGATATGCGGTCAACTGTGAGTGGTCTCACTGATTGCATACCCCTTTCTGCTGTTCTTCATTGCAGGGGGGGTGTTTATTCTGAGAGCTCTGCTCTCAGACATGCCCCCTGCATTCTTACACGCTCCATGTAAGCCTAGGAGCTCAGGCAGCACACCTCATTATTATGCATGGTGCTTTGCTGTCCTGCTCCTAAACGGCCGCTTCCATGCAGGACTAAGCTAGATCTGCACTGTGAAATAGTAAATCCAGGGGAATAACTTTGTTTAATTAATAGTTCTTTCATTTTCTATTGATTCTTTTCACAAATTCTCCATTTTATCACATACTATTCTCTATCATCCCTTTCTAAAGCCTTTAAAGCATGCTTACACATTGTTTTATAATTTATTTTTCAGTTTTTCTTACATAGAACTGAGAACAAAGCTGGCACACTAGCAACTCCCCGATACCTTATGTGACTAAAAAGCCACATATGTCCCATGTGCAACCCAACTTGTCAAGCTGTGGTCAGAGTGTGTACAGTAACAGAGTAAGATGCATGTGCATAATAGTAATGTGGAATCTGGTACTGTGTGTGGGAACATTCAGCTAACGCTAATAAACATTCCACCCACAGGTTCTGTCAGATACCAACACTGTGACCAGAAATACAAGAATGATATGCAGTTGCTCTGAATAATGAGGTAGTACACATCACTGTTGCCCACACTGTCCAACAACATATAACTGTCTAGGAAATCTGTATGTGAGTGTTGAAATACAAAGTCAGAATGCAAATGCACAGGGGATTAATAAGACAGAAATTAGATAGGAGATATACAGCAATATCTATATAGCAGACACAACTGTGTAGGACAGTGTTTAAGTTGTAGCAGACACAGCCATGGTCTGAATCCTGGACATGGGATTAGGCTGTATACAGATTCATACCCCACAACTGTACAGATGAGGCCAGAATGTCCAGTATATGTGCCCATATCTGCTGCCTGTCCTCCTGTCCCCTGGTAAGTCTGTGGGATGATCACAGATGTGTAGCCAGCAAACATGGAATACAAGTGATTGTCAAACATCATGAGAACACACCTGTCACTGTAGCAACCCTCAAAACTGTTAGGAGAGTAATATTTCAAGTATGTTCTATCTACACTCCCATAACAGAGTGAGATGTATGTGCATAATACTAATGTGTCATCTGGAACTTTGTGTGGCAGCAGTCAGGTAGTGCTAACAAACATTGCTCCCACAGGTACGTTGGATACGAACACTGTGCTGTGAAATACAGACCATTATAACCTGTACTGGTACTGTTCACTCTCGTATTGTAGGGAATTGTGAGTGTTGCAGTTTCTCTGAATAATAAAGTATCACTGGTCAGTGTCACCCACACTGTGCTACATAAAATAACTGTGTAGGAAAGCATGTATATGTGTGTGTGTGTCAGGTCACTAAAGGTGGAAGAGGGCATCAACACATTGCCAGAGTCTGTGCAGAAAGAGTTGGATAGCTATGTGCAAAACATCAACCCAGAATCCGGAAGTATGTGTACAAACAGTTAGTTAGTGTTAACAAACATTCCTTCCACAGGTATACCAGGTAAGAGGTGTATACTGCAGGTAAAACCAGTTCATGAGTAATGATGATGACAGCCATATCGCTGTCCAAACTAAAGCTATAGGGTAGTGTAGTAAAACTTGTAAGGTACAAATAACAGCACTGACTAGGAAAGTAATGTGGACTTACAGGAATATACTAACTGCTAACTGACATCTTTCTCTCCCCACCATATCTCCAAAAATAATCAACATACCCACCTCAACCGGTATGTAATGACACCTATGTTCTGATGATGTCCAATTGTTTGACATATATTTAATGGTTCCCATGCATGTGCTATATTGAATTATTCCAACATTGGTGGCATGGTACCATCAATGTACCTGCATGCTGTTCTTATTACCACTGTGGACTATTATATGCATGTGCTCTGTTTGCTATGCAACTGTTTTGTATCTGGTGTCTGGGTTAATGGGAATATCTATGCATGCTGTTATACCTAACCCCGGAATGTGTTGACTATTACTAACCCACAAATGATGATGAAATCTAAACACTATGGCACGCTTGGGAAGGCCGGTCCCAGAGGACCCATTTGTCCCACCTCAGCTGGCCGTGGCACCGGGAACCAGCTTGTCTAGGGCCCAACACAGGACCTTCCTGTCCATTGGTCCTGCACCACCTTCAGGTTGAACCACCTCAGGGGATGGGGCTCACCCCCCCTGGGAGTGGGTGCAGACAGTCACCTCTCACCCATTGCCAGATCGGGGATGTGGTGCGTAGAGCAATCAACAAACAGTTTGGTGATCTACTATGCCAGCTCGAGGGCCACATGTCATGATTAGAGAGTCAGCCTGGCTCTGCGACTCAGCCCCCAGCACAGCCACCTTTGGAGCTGTAAAGGTGCAGTGGTGACTGCCCATGGGTCAGGACTTCAGTCCCACTGCTACCACTAGGGGATTTGTGGGCTTCCGATATCCCAACACGCCTCCCCATAAGATGTTTACCCCCCAAATGTGTCATATACTGCCCATGGCTTGTCTTGTCTGTTAACCTACCCAACTTACCTCCCCAAATATACCTACTACCCCTCCCCAACATCCCACTCTCACCTGAAAAAACAAAAAGGGCAATCTGTTCCCACAAAAAAATCTCTCCCCATACATAGCTGTCCATTTCGCACACATGTCCACTGGACACATGTAATCTGGTCTAACTGGTATCACAACTTATTATTGTTGTCCTCAGCCCTCTCTCAGGGGTTTGAGTGTCAACTCTACCTACAAATTCAGTGTATATGCACAGCTGTTGCTGTAGAAGAAATGGGCAGCTATGGACCTTCCCTACACCCTTCCTGCACATGCCTAGCAATTTACCCTACTGTCTTTCCCTATTTGTGCCCCTTTTATATCACTTTCCTAACAACCCTTTTTTCTTTTCTTTTAAAGAAAGTAGTACAGGGGTAAGTGGCAGTAAGCACTTTTAAGTAGCAGTAAGCAGGTTTAAGCCTGTTTGCATGGGGTAAGCAATGCCTACACAGGTCAAGCAATACAGAAGCTAACAGAGTATAAGAAACTTTAACCGGAAGTTAGGAGTGCTTACCTCCACACAAACCTGCTTACAACTGATTTAAAGTGCCTTAATCACTCTGTATCCAATGACCCTTGTTCTGCCCAGCAACAAAGTAAACAGCCTCTGCAAAGATAAAACCCAGGACATTGCATACCATAGACAAAGTGATTTACCACTAAGCCATGCAGGATATACGTAACCCTGATGTTTTCACAAACATATCATCCAACCCAGTCATTAAGCAGTACAGAGAATGCATTCCAACATTTAGATGTATGTGCATGTGTAAATATATTAATATCTAAACAGATGCAACATATAAATATATATATATATATATATATATATATATATATATATATATATATATATATATACATATATATAAATATATATAAATATATATGAACATATATACATGCAAATGGCTACATCAACACATATATATGTCTACACCTATATGTCTACACATACACAGCAAGTTACATATATTTATTATTTATTTATTTATTTGCAGTTGGTTTATCAGGATAGTCCATTGGGCCAAAGAACCCATCCTTGTACTAATCCTGACTGAAATTACTTCTCCCTCACTCCTTCCTTCCCTCTCTATCCACTAACTGTCCCTCTAAATCATATAACTATTTGATGCCAGTTACTTCTTTTATATTATATTAAATACATTTTTTTTATCTTCCTTCTGCATGTTTTACCATCTTGTGATATTTTCTTATAAGTTATTATTTTGCCAACTTTAGTATGTTGCATCCTTGAAATTTGTATTGTTAACCAGCTGTTTTTGGTTGACTTGCCTTGTGCTTGCTAACTGTTCATTTTTTCTCTTACATTATTACACAAGCCTACCATTGTATTTTGTAATTTGCTTTGCTTTTTTGATGTACATTGTTTTCATATTTTTGGAGCTTTTCTCCCCGGGCCTCTACTGAAAACGGATATATGTCCAGCTAGACTAGCCCGGTCAACAAATGTAAAATAAATACAAATAAATAAATAAATAAAAAATAAATTTTCAATGGAGTCCTGGGGAGAAAAGCTCCAAAAACAATTAGCAGGGTTACAATAAGGTATTTATTTTCAGTTATACAATTACTAAGGACTTGGAAATACAGTAGACTAGTGTAGAGATATATACAAATATTACAATCTTGTAAAGCTGCACACAATTTACAGTATAGAAGCTTTTACAACTTAGGGTGGGTTACACTGGCGGTATATTTCATACATTTAGGATGAGTAGCTTAATACAAGCAAGATAAAGATATATGAGCTGACATAGAACTTTTTCTATATAGAAACAGAGAACCTTTTCCATCTTGGGGTATAGTTACACTTAGGTACTTTTAAGTATTCAGATAAAACTTAATACAAGCAAGAGCAAGATCTATGAGTTTAGGCGAGTAAGTAGAAATTCCCATTATGAATAGGAGAGGAGAAGTGGAAATTCCCAGTATGAGGAGATTATGTTTGGTGGGAGCAGGAGCATTCCCACTGTATAATTAGGTGTGAGTGAAGGGATTTTTTGAATGAGAAGTGATTTGCAATGGTACGAATGGATGGGGGTAAGGAGTTCCAGAGATGAGCAAGACTGTAGGATAAGAGATTTTTTCCAGGGTGACGAATTGGTTTATACAGTTCAATTAGGTTTTGGTTGTTAGATCATAGAATTCTATCGGGGAGGTGCATTTTGAAGGTAGAGGAGAGGGATGGACAGAGGGAGGGATTGAAGATGAGCTTGTATGCAAATGTCAGTTGGAAGTAGGTGAGGT
This sequence comes from Protopterus annectens, assembly GCF_019279795.1. Lineage (NCBI taxonomy): Eukaryota > Metazoa > Chordata > Ceratodontiformes > Protopteridae > Protopterus > Protopterus annectens. The sequence continues at coordinate 909,327,713 of NC_056735.1, forward strand.
GATTGGGTAGTTCTAACCATTTTAGTTTGTGGAGAGCCGAGCAGTGGTGTGAGGAGGACTTATGGGAGGTAGCAAACTTGGCTATTTTGTTATAGCAAGAGGAGAGTTGTGTTTTGAGAGAAGATTGTAGGTTAGTTAGAAGTGGGGCTCCATAGAGGAGGGATGGGATGAGAAATGTGGTAGATAGGGTGAGTTTGGTGGAGGGTGTAAGATAATGATTCTGTCTGTAGAGCATGCCAAGTTTGTGGTGTTTTTTTTTTATATTTAGTTGAATGTGGGAATTGAATTTAAGCTGACTATCAATTTGGACCCCAAGTAATTTGGCATCAGGTACCAGTTCTAGGGGTGTATTGCTGTGACTAGTAATAGTGAAATTACTTGGATTGAAAAAGTTAGCTTTAGAGGGGGTGAATACCATTACTTTGGTTTTGGAGGCATTGAGTACAAGGATATTTGTTTTCATCCATTGTTCAGTGATTGAGAATGCATCTTGAGTAAGCTTTAGCAGTGTGGAGATGGAGGTAGCAGAACAGATAATAGTTGAATCATCTGCATATTGGATAATTTTAGTTAAAGGGATAGAGTTGTGGAAATCATTTATGAATATATTGAAAAGAAGGGGACCCAGTATAGATCCTTGGGGAACACCGGTTGGGGTGTTGATGAAAGGGGAGGTGGCTTTTTTCCATCTTACTGCTTGATATCTATTGGATAAGTAGCTAGTGAACCAGCTCAGAAAAGAGGTTGACAAGTTAAGCTTGGAGAGTTTAGTTAGTAGTAAATTGTGGGAGATAGTATCAAAGGCTTTAGAGAGGTCTAGTAGGAGGGTAGAGACAATGTGTCCTGAGTCCCGGGCTTTGTTCACAGCTTCCAGGAAGGGGAGTAGGGTGGTCATAGTACTGTGTCTTGGTCTGAAACCATGTTGTGTTGGAGTTAGTAGGTTATTGTCTAAGAGGTATGGTAGGAGTTGTAGGTGAATACACTTTTCTAGAAGTTTAGAGATAGGAGACAGGATAGCAATGGGCTGGAAATTAGTAATATTGTTATTGCTGCCGCCTTTGTGCAATGGAACAACAAAAGCCTTTTTACAGATTTGGGGTACTGGGCTTTCTTGAATGGAATGGTTGATTAGAATGCTGATGGGGCAGGCAATGGCTTCAGCAGCTATGCTGAGAAAGTATGAAGGAATGTTATCAGGGGCATTAGAGCATGGTTTCAGTTTCTGAAGTAGTTTTTTTTATGGTGGATGTGGGTATAGGTTTTAGTGAGAATGGTGGGGGAAGGGGGTGAGAATTTGGGAATGTTGATGATGGAGTGGAGATAGAGTGAGGAGCAGTGGTAAGGGGTGAAAAGTTGGTAGGGGAGGGTTGGGATGTAGTGGGGGTGTGGTGGGGTTTGACGAAGGAAAGGATGAGGTTAGTTTGGAGACAGAATCAATGAAAAAGGTGTTGAATTGAGTGGCCAAGTCTATGTCAGGAGTGTTAGGGTCTGGGCTAGGGTTATCAGGTTTTTTGGGATTAAGGAGGGTAGAGATGCATTTCCAAATTTTTGAAAGTTTGTTTTGTTGTTGTTTTGGATTTTGGAGAAGTAATTCTGTCTATCGGAAATGATGAACTTTTTTACTTTGTTTCTGAGTGTTTTGTATTCATTATGGGCTAGGGGAGTCCTATGTTTCTGATATGATGACAATGCCTTATCTCTAAGGTGCATAGTTACTAGTGCGTTTTTGTTAGCCAAGGGGCAGTTTTGTTTTTTATAGGGGCTTGTTGCTCTAAGAGGTTTAGGAAAGTTGTGTTAAAGTGGGTGACAGTTTGTTCCAGGGGTAGTATTTTTAGGGTGTGCCAGTTGATTGCTTTTAGAGAGTTGGAAAAAGTAGTAGGGTTAAAGTTTTTTTGGCAGCGAGTGGTAATAAAATTGTGAGTAAGATATAGGGGTGAACTTAGTCGGTGTGTGAATGTGGGCAAGTGGTCACTAAGGCAGTCTGGCAGGGTGCCACTATTTGAGAAGTAATGAGGGTGGGAGACTAATATCCAATCTAGGGTACTATCACTGGTGAGGTTTTTTGAGGGCCGAGTTATGGAGTTGATCAGTTGAGAGAAGTTGTAAAGATTAATGTTAAGTTGATTTGTGGGAGACTGTATTGCAGACCAATTAATATTCATGTTACCCATAAGCATAGTTTTGTTGTTGATGCTATTGGAAAGCCAGGAGAGGATATCTTCTAGTGTAGACATATTGTTGCCTGGGGGGGATGTAGAGGGAGGCTATGCACATGTAGGGGTGAACTTAGTCGGTGTGTGAATGTGGGCAAGTGGTCACTAAGGCAGTCTGGCAGGGTGCCACTATTTGAGAAGTAATGAGGGTGGGAGACTAATATCCAGTCTAGGGTACTATCACTGGTGAGGTTTTTTGAGAGCCGAGTTATGGAGTTGATCAGTTGAGAGAAGTTGTAAAGATTAATGTTAAGTTGATTTGTGGGAGACTGTATTGCAGACCAATTAATATTCATGTCACCCATAAGTATAGTTTCGCTGTTGATGCTATTGGAAAGCCAGGAGAGGATATCTTCTAGTGTAGACATATTGTTGCCTGGGGGGGATGTAGAGGGAGGCTATGCATATGTGTTTGTGTTGTGTATGTAACAGATATATATCTATATAGGTATATACGGACATAGTTTTATATATATATATATATATATATATATATATATATATATATATGTGTATGTAAGCAGATATATATATATATATATATATATATATATATATATATATATATATATATATATATATATATATATAGGTATATATGGACATACATGTGTAGATATCAATGGGAGATTAACTAAAACATATATGTCCGCATCCACCGTTAATGGGGTTGACAGGCCCCAAACAATATACGTCTTGTACGAATGGGTATACCCACTCCCCCACAGCCAAACATGTCCACCCTGCAATATACAAGTGCTGCAGATCCCGTAACCAGGACATGACACGACATGGGCGCAAGATGTTAACAGTACTACATCCCACCTGTATGATGTCAGGCTGATATCGGTAACAATTCATGCAGTACAGACTGGCTCCCATAGGAAATGTAAATAGTGGAAGCTATCAACATCCCCAGGATAGATATACACAGACATATATGCAGATACAGATATATATATATATATATATATATATATATGCATATATATATATATATATATATATATATATATATATATATATATATATATATATATGTATATATGTATATATATATATATATATATATATGCATATATATATAGATATACGTGTGACTACACATACACATGCAGAGATATTTACAGTAAGATACTTATGTAGTAGGTGTACACAATATGGAACAGCCACTGTGTCTACAGTTAACACCTTAATGAATGGACACTGGATGAGCCACCCATGCAAATAACATTTGTTGCCTGCAACATATACCCACAGAGAGGTCATAGGATAAAACACCACACACAGGTTTGCAGAAATAGAAAACCTTTATTTGTGTACTATTACAGATTTATATGCCATGTCATATAGCTTTTCAGGCACTGACATCCATATAAGTAGAGTAATGCAACTGTGAAACAGTTATACTAATACAGTAGTCTGGAAAGGTTCACAGCTGTTGCTGTCCAGGCCAAGCTCTTCAAATTGTACAATAGTAAAGACAGACTGGGCAACAGGATACCAAACAATCAACAGTAAGTAATGTAGGTGTATAGTTCAGCAGCTTCTATCTACACTCTGCACATAATCGCTAGGTGGTAAAGACTTCACTTGACCAAATGGGATATAACTGTTACATAACAAGGCATAACTGACACCATCACAAGCACACTGACAAACAGAACAGTCTGTATGGCAGGAGGCAGTATGCCTGCATTAACCCAACTTATGTAAGTAATGCCAATATAGGTGAATTGTATGGTACTGTACATCCAGATACGTTAAGGCAGCTCACCCCTGATACCCCCACATTTTGTAACAGGCTAGGTTATTTATGGTTCATAGGTTCATAGGTTCATAGGTTTATACTAGGCTATCTGCCCTAAGGCATTTATAAGCCTAGCCCAGAGTTTTGTGGCTTACGCCACCCCTTATGTTAAAAAATACTGTGCCCATTAGTTTGTTGTGCCTCTGTCCAGCAGTGACACAGAGATGATTCCCAGGGTAAACCTACGATCTCCCATCCACCGGTCAAGATTTCTCTTGAACATAGCCAGCGAGGTGCTCTGCCTCACATGGACCAGGATTTTATTCCACAACATAGGGAGTCTCTGGGTGACAAATCTATCCCTCCAGCATGTCCTATTTATATCTGTGCTAAGGTTTAAGTCGCTTGCTCTAGTGGATCTGGTAGATTTGGATTTTTTGAGGTGGAGCATGTCCATTATTTCTAGGTTGGACATGGCCTTGTATGTCAGGCACAAGTCACCTCTGAGCAGACGGTATGCGACTGAATAGAGCTGGAGTTTCTTCAGTCTGGCAGCATATGACAGATTTTGGAGTCCCTTTATCCTTTTGGTGAGGAACTTTTGGGGTCTCTCCAATTGCTGCAGGTGTCGGGTGAGATACATCCCCGAATTGGGCATTGTACTCGATCATTGGTCTGATAAGTGAAGAGTACAGGGGAACAATGACCTCACTTGATCTGGATGTGAATCCCTTCATGATCAGGTGGGCAATGTAGAAGGTTTTTCTAATCACTTTAGCAATGTGAGTGTCAAAAGAAAGGCCACTGTCAACCTGGGTCCCCAGGTCCCTGATAACCTCTTCTGTGCTTAGTGGATTGCCACCTATATGGTAGCTTGGGGTTACCTTGTTTTTCCCGAAGGGTATGACTATACATTTTTTGGCATTTAACTTCAGGCCATGGCTCTGGTACCAGCTGTCAGTTTCCGTGAGACCCCTCTGAAGAATATCTGTGTCCGATGTACTTTCCACTATGGCTCCCAGTTTGCAGTCATCTGCAAACTTTGTCAGCCATAGTCCTCCTATGTTTGCCTGTGGCCTTGGTGACTGTTTCGAAGAAGTCGACCAAGTTCAAAAGGCATGATCTGCCCTTGACAAAGCCAAACTGGGTCGGGTCCAATGTCTGCAAGTCCCCTATGTCTTTGTTTATGAGTTCCATTATGATCCTCTCCATAGCTTTGCAGACCAGGCTTGTTAAGCTTATGGGGCGGTAATTACCAGGGTCCGTAGAGGCACCGCCTTTGGAGTGGGACCACAGTTGCCATACGCCACCCTTGGGCATGTATCCTGTGGTAAGGCTAAGATTAAACAGCTGCCTTATGTGCGGTTTAGTTCCTCATTGAGTTCGTAGCACACAGCCGGGACACCATCCGTCCCATTGATGCTGTGTTTTTAGCTTTAGAGAGAGCAGCTTTCACCTGTGCATTGGAGATGTCTGGGAGGCTGCACTCCACTGGGATAGTTATCTCCTTTGGGGAGAGGGGTGAAGTTTGCACTGAACCTGTCTGCCAGTATGTTGGCAATGTCTGTGGGTTCAGTGATTTTTGTATCATTTTGGACTAATTCTGAGCATATCTGGGAGTTTCCACCCAGGTTTCTAACATAGCTGAAGAAGGCCTTATGATTGTCTTTTGAATCTATGGCAATTTTTCTCTCAAAGTTGGCCTTGGATGATTTTATGAGTGCTCATATTTTTTTACTAATAATGATCAAAGGTGTCTTCTCTTTTATGGATTTTGCTCTATCATGTAACAGCTTTCTCCTCTTATTGTAAAGTTTGTTTATGGCTGGGGTCCACCAGACTGGACGTTTGCCCTTGGTGGGAAGAGTCTTGGTTTTATTAGGGATTGCCTGATCCATGCAGTCCTGGAGGTGTTCGTAGAAGGCATTTGTAAGGGCTTTCCGCAGCTTGGGTTGTGGTTTCCACTGGCTCGGGGGCCTTGAAGGATACCACACCAGTCTTGAGTAGTGTGAAGTTTGCTTTAGAGAAGTTCTTCACTGTGGTCTTTTTTGTTTGGGGTGGGGGAGGGATGTGGATATCCGGTGAGATTAGTTTATGATCTGATCTCACCAATGAGGGATATACTTCCAGTGTGGAGCATTTTGTCCCCATGTTTGTGATGATGAGATCTAGTATATTTTCTCCTCTTGTGGTAACGGTGACTAGTTGTTCCATGGCATTTGAATTTATGAACTCCAGGAACCTTTGGGCTAGAAAGTTGGGGCTTGAGTAATGTTCCCAGTCTATGTTTGGGTAGTTGAAGTCACCCAATATAATGGTGTTTGGAGATACATTTATACCCTCCAGTGTCTTCAGGAAGGCTGTGTGGGGTTCCTGAGTTTGAGAGGGTGGCCTGTAGCATGCTACAAATTGTTGAGCAGTTTTGCCTATGGTTAATTGCACCTGGATGGTTTCCAATGTTTCGTGCGTTGCCATCAACCTGGAGGTGTGGGTATCCTTGATGAATATGGATACACCCCCTCATTTTGTGGTGTGGTCCGGGTTTTGGGGCTGGAACGCATGATATGAGGTAAAACCTGATAGTGCCGGGGTGCTCTCAGGAGCCTTGAACCAGGTTTCAGTCACAGCACAGACATCGATGTTCTCCATACTGAGAAGGGCCTCGAGTGCATGCATTTTGAGATTTAGACTTCTGGCATTGAGCAGCATTACCCTTAGTTTCTTCCCATTTTTGTTTTCTAGGGTGGTAGGTTTAGAATTTGAGCCTTGCCTAAAAAAGGCACTATGGGGGTGGCAAGAGCCTTAGCCAATATCCAGAATCCCAGGGGTGACAAGTGCAAGCCGTCCTTTGTGAAGCAGCGTGGCTTGTCAAGCATGTCATCCCAGGCAGACAGACACTGGATCCCCTTTGAATGACACCAGAAATTAAGCCAATTGTTAAAGCTGATCATCTTGTCTCTATGTTGTGGCATCATTCTTGGTGAAGGAAGGATGCTGCTTATGGTCAGGGTCATACCTGCCTGGGCTACATAATCAGAGAGCTCTTCTATGTCTCTTTTCATGTAGTCCAGGGAGGTACATCTCAGGTCGTCCACACCAGCATGGACAATGACTGTGTCATATTTGTACTTGCTGTGGAGTGACCCGAGTGCTTGTGTTATGTGGCGGATTCTAGCACCCCATAGGCAGCTTACTGTGACCCTCTCCCTGTTCAGCCTGGTGAGTGGGACGTCAGTGTGTCTGACTATGGAGTCACCTATGACAAGTATGTTTGGTGTTGTATTTGGCCTTAAGGGCTGTGACTGCTTTGCACACTGATTTTGTGGTTTATGTGTTGCCTGTGGTGTGTCATGAGGTGGCGGTTGCTTGGGTGTCTGCTTTGTAGGCCTCTGCTGTTTAGGTAAATTTTTGCCCAGAGCCTCTGAGTATGTCTTTGTGTGTTTATGTGTTTGATTCATTGCTGTGATAGCTTTATGTGAGACTGGTTTTGTGGTGTGTGTAGTTGCCTTCTCCTCCTGTCTGGTCTTGCCAGTCCTGAGTTGAGAGAGCTCAGCCTCCAGTTTGGCTAAATAGCTGCATCTCTCGCAAATATTTGTGTTATGTGGGAGGAGGAGAGGGTTGTCTGTGTACATGAGGCAATTGTAACATTGCCTCAATATTCCCAGATTCACCAACTGGACAGGAGAGGATGCCAGCATCTGGCCCTTCGACATGCTAGAGAAATTAAGAAGTTAGGGGTGTAACTGAATAAGAGAAGACTTAGTAAGGAAGTGGGTACTCCTGGGGGGGGGGTTCGCTAGTGAGGGACTTTGTATAATACAGAAGTGCTAAGCCTGAAAAGAAGATGCTTTTAAGACAAGTGCTGAGCTTTTTGTTTTTGGAGAAAAAACAAAAAAAGCTTTTTAGGAACACGTGCTGTGCTTTTTAGTTAAGGGATATACTCTTTAGATTACTAGTAGAGCAGTTCTAAGGGAAAAAATGAAGAAAAGACTTTATGGAGCCAGAAAAAGTTTAACCTTGTTAAACCGGCGCTGCCCGATTCTGCTCTAGTGGCAACTCTGCGCTAAAGCGTGCTTGATAGCAGGGGCTGGAAAGAGCCAGGAATTGACCCAATACGGCCAATAAAACTACAGTTTCAAGTCAGTAACCACTCCCACGGGGGGCAGGGAAGCTGCTCAATGTTTTTCACTGCCTCTGATCAACAGAGAGACTTTCCTTTAGCCCAAGCAAAAATGGCCTCACAGAAACTTACAAACAGTTCAAGAACAGCAAGCCTGTAACTGAACTTTTTTAAATCTCAGAAAAGTGGGAAAAAAACAAGATTTTTTGTTTTTGTTTTTTCAGAGATAGCAGAGGTTCACAAGTAATATCAAGTTATAACAGTGCAGTAAATGACCCCACACAAGAGTGCTAGGTCAAAGACAGAAAATATGCAAGTTTTGAGAAAAACGATTTTAAAATTAAGTGCAAACAGGAAATTCAGTAAACAGCTTTTGGTTGTGCTCTAAATACAGCTACTAATGCAGAAATCAAGTTTAACAAGCCAGAAAATGCTCAAACTAGGCAACTATGCAGAAAAACTTAGCAAATAAACAGATGAAAAATACTTAAAATCTCAAAAGTGGCTCCCTTCTTCTCTCAGCGTTTTCTCCTCTTGGTGGGTGCTTCACCAACAGCCAACAAGCCTGAAAAGATGCCAAACCCATGAGGCAACTAGGTTTTAAGAGAGGAAGATGAAGGAGTTTTGGAAATGACCACTGCTGGTCAATAAAACTACAGTTTCAAGTCAGTAACCACTCCCACGGGGTGTAGGGAAGCTGCTCAATGTTTTTCACTGCCACTGATCAACAGAGAGACTTTCCTTTAGCCCAAGCAAAAATGGCCTCACAGAAACTTACAAACAGTTCAAGAACAGCAAGCCTGTAACTGAACTTTTTTAAATCTCAGAAAAGTGGGAAAAAGCAAGATTTTTTTTGTTTTTGTTTTTTCAGAGATAGCAGAGGTTCACAAGTAATATCAAGTTATAACAGTGCAGTAAATGACCCCACACAAGAGTGCTAGGTCAAAGACAGAAAATATGCAAGTTTTGAGAAAAAACGATTTTAAAATTAAGTGCAAACAGGAAATTCAGTAAACAGCTTTTGGTTGTGCTCTAAATACAGCTACTAATGAAGAAATCAAGTTTAACAAGTCAGAAAATGCTCAAACTAGGCAACTATGCAGAAAAACTTAGCAAAGAAACAGAGAAAAAAAATACTTAAAATCTCAAAAGTGGCTCCCTTCTTCTCTCAGCGTTTTCTCCTCTTGGTGGGTGCTTCGCCAACAGCCAACAAGCATCCCCTAGACTCAATAATACAGGCCCATATACAACTGTTACATAAAGTTGCCTCTGGAGTGCATATGGGCACACATGCTTGGTATAGGTGAAGCCCACACATATATGGCCCCAACCCCACCGTATGTGTGGGGGATACAACAGCAGTGGACTGCTGACAGGAATGGCAACGTGATATACGTATGTGTGCAAATGTATCACTATCTCTATATGTGTAGACATATATAAATATATCTGGGTGTGTATATGTATATCTATGTACATATACATACCCATCTATATATGTTGATATGTATATGTGTTTATATCTATATAGATATCGGGATACTTATATATACATATATTTCCACCATATGCCCTGAACATGCAGTGTAGGCCTGCCACAGTGCCTATAGTCCCAATTTCATAGTGCAAGGGGATGTCAGGTATGTATAGCAGGTATATTAGTAGACTATTGCTACTGTAATAGTGATTGTCTTCACAGACTGGTGTGTGTGGGAGGTCACATCTGCTTTTCACATGTGTGCCATTGGCTACTGACAGACATCCTAAGGACATTATAATACAGTACTGCTGCTAGCACGTAACGCCCCTGTGGACTACAGCAGAGATATTGGCCAATATATTTGAACATTCTGACACACTTTGGACAGTCCAGAGCTCTATACACGGAACCTTTTAGTGCAAAACATGTGGATCAAGCCTGACAATGTGGATGCTAACAGCCATGTAGATGGGTATAACACGTAATGACTGGTATACATTTGCCCCCATAGGTTATACATTCACACACCCCTGTCTATCCTGACACATACTAACCACTGGTACAGAGGTGCCATGGCCACATACTACACATTAGATATTGACATACATCTGTACAGCATCCCACTGCTCTGTCTGGCATACATGACTTGTAAGGGAGGCTCGGTAGCAGTACATCTGGCAAGTATCTGGACATGACATCTCAATGGGTATGTACACTAAGCTGCTAGGCATGTAACAAAGCACTGTGCAGGCTACAGGCAGACTGTCTCAACACTGGCCTACATTTCCTATGAGGGAATGCACATGTACCTGCATATATAGCAGGCTCTACAGGCATGTCACAGCACAGGGTAAGATACACCTGTGTGAAAGTGCATAGCTACATCCAATGTGAACACAGCCACATATGGTACGCTAGCATAATATTACAGTATATGGACTGTCTGGTCAACACCATCCTTATATGTGCCACTCACACACAAACCCTACACATATTGGGCCGCTACACAGTGTGGTCTGATGCCTGTCTGTGGTATGTGAAATGTGTGTGTATGGCCCTACAAACATGTAATCCGATATGGTAATATACAGTGGAGCATCATGTAACATCAGATAGGACGGGACCAAGAACAATGACATCTACCACAGTCTGTACACAGGCCAATGTACATATTAACATTACACACAATGTCAACATTCATCATAAGTACACAGACCTCAGTACTGTACACACAACCACAGAATGTCAAGGTTATGTCACCAATATAACCCCTACTGTACATAACATATGTAGCAGTCTAATATCTCACTGGCTTGTTATCAGATATGATGTCACTAATTATGGTGTACAGCACATATGCACCTCTTAATGCTTGACATATGTACAAAGGTTGGCAAAGGTGTGTCTCGAAGCACATACACAGGGCCAATATTGATATGTTGCTGTGTTAACTTCATACATTTACTGTTGTAACAGGGTTTGCTGCAACATATGTCCTGTGTGGGTTATGAAGTCAGTAACTGTCACGGTTCCACCATTTACAGACTGCAATCCTCACACTACCTTCTGCAGTTCACATATAGGTGCTCTGTGGGTAACACATGAAACCAAAGGCACCACACACTGCCCAGTCTGCAGATGAGTCTACAGATGGGGATTCCTCATACACATAGCACTGACATGGCAGCTATTAAAACATGTAGGACAGCCATATCCACACACATCCTGTTAAACCAACATTACTCCAAATGCAGTATAGCAGCACTTACAGTCTGTAGTCAGGTCAGACACATCCCCTCCTGTGTGTTGCCTTGTTTCCACAGTGTATGTTGTTAGAGGTAAATCCCCAGTCCATCTGAGATGCTGTTTGCCAAACAACAGATCAAGTTCCTGCTCACAGTGAATGGAAAAGCCCAATACCAACATGATGTTCCTAGATATTGGAGTATATTTCCATGCAATTGGCTATGGGAATGTTACCACAGCTGTGCCACATGCAATCAGCTAGAGGAGGGCTGCAATTCATGCAGAGGCTATAAGTTGATCATGAGCATCACTTAAAATACACATGCTGCTGCCTAAGCAAAGCAGGTGTAGGTCTCCACATATACCAGAGAGGGAGTGAGAGAGGCAAAGACAAATCAGGGAGTGGTGGGAGAGTAAAACCTAAGCATATTTCTGTCACACACCTACCAGCACAGGGTATCAAACCTGACGACTATGTAGTGCTATCACATTTCCATGCAGTTATTGGATGCACCACATGGGTTACATGGTAAGGAGCCCTCAGAATGTATATGTGATGGTAAGTGATATCTGCAACAGCAATATGGTATCTATATGGTAGGTGTAGTACACATGCCTGTCCACATGAACTGGTGCCAGCACAATGCAGCCACACTCTCACAGGGATGCACACACAGTGACACACTTGGCAGGGCCAGGAATACAACTCATCACTAATGAGATTGCCACAACACATTACTGTGCAGGTATTACATGCACCACAGGGGTCATACGGAGGTTATATAGTCAATGGGGAGGTGTCTGACATCAGACAGCATGATTCAGTATGCCAATGGGGGTTGTACTGAGTGTGAATGTGATCATACGCATAATACAACACACACACACACACACACACACACACACACACACACACACACACACACACACACACACACACACACACGGTGCCAGTACTGACATGCATGGGTGCATTTCTTCATGGGTGTGTAGTGGTCGACTGTGCCAGACAGCTATACAAGGCTAGGTGATGGGTACACCTTGGCATCAGGCCACATGACAATGGTCTGCATTGTGGCTAAGGGGTGTGGCTTCTGGATTTGCCCACACAGGTGAGTATTGTATCCACCATCCAGTCACCTGGGTGACTATTGCATGTGGCCACTGATGCATATCGCTTGCCATGTATGTGTTCCTTAGTCCATGACAAGGACAGTGTCTGGGATGTGTACACCTCCCACATGCATGTACAGTGACATGTGGAACTGTACCTGGGGTGTCTGGCCCATGTTGTGTAAACAAATTATCATCAGATGCACCAGTCTTGGCCTCCTGTGGTGGGAACTGGTAATGGACAGCAGGTTTACCCTGCACCTACATTGATAGCATGCTAACGGCATTCCCTGGTGTCAGTGGCTTCTGTCCATACAGGGCATGTATTCAGGCATGGTATGTTTTTTGTGGGTCACATTTGATGGCACCACAGGTATTGCAGGTGTCTTGTGGGGAACATGGGGAAGGTGCACTGTCTGCATGTACATGCCTATTGTACAGATGGACATGGGGCCATGCCCTCTTTAGCCCAGTGCAACCTCTCCATAGTTACTACCAGTGGCCAATATGCAGTGTACTACCAACATATTGGCTGTTGCCTAGGAAAGTGTGTGTGTGTGTATGTATGAAGCATGGGTTGCTAGTGTTCTCTGGATAATAATGGCGTTGCTAACTGTGTTTGTCTGGCCTTGATGTCACATGTATGGGTATGGATTTGGACCCCAGCCTCTCGGCTATTTCACATCTGTTATTCCTGTATGGTGGACATTGTGATATATACTAGGGCCACCACACAGGATATGATTTATACACATACACACACACACACACACACACACACACACACACACACACACACACACACACACACACACACACACACACACACACACACACACACACACATAGTCATGCTGGGATTAGAACTCCTACCTAACTAGTTTAGTACACTACAGGACTATGCAGTTATAGTACACGCCATGGAAATTACAAGAGTACACCTTCCCCAAAGGTGTATTTCATATTGGATGACCTCAGCAGGATTGTCAAAGTAGGGCAGTTGAATTGCAGTGAGTGTGGCTAGGCTAAAATGCATTGTTTCCTACACAGACATTGATACACACAAAAACATCCACAAACAACATGTGTGGCTATAGAACCCCTAAAAGAGGTCTATAACACTACAACATGGAGCTGTTATAGGGCACACCATGGCGATTACTGAAAAACTCCTTCCACAAAGGTGTATTTCACAATAAATGACATCAGCAGGATTGCCAAAGTAGGGCATTTGAATTGTAGTGAGTGTGGCTAGGCTAAAATGCATTGTTGCCTACACAGACAGAGTCAGATAGACACGCACGCAAACACATACAAACTTGCCAAGTCTGAGATTAGAACTCCTGCTTAACTAATGTATCACACTACAGCAGTACACAGTTATAGGATGTGCTACAGAGATTACTGGGCTACAACCTTCCCAAAGGTGTATTTCTAGGTGGATGACATAAGCAGCCTTGCCAAAGTTGCGAATTTGAAGTGTGGGGAGTGTGACTACCCTAAAAAGCATCGGTCTCTACACAGGCAGACACACACACACACACACACACACACACACACACACACACACACACACACACACACACACACACACTTGCCAAGTCTGGGATTAGAATTCCTACCTAACTACAGTACAGCAGTACGCAGTTGTAGGATGCACTATGGAGGTTACTGGGCTACAGCTCTCACAGGGGTGTATTTCTAGGTGGATGACATTGGCAGCTTTATCAAAGTAGAGGATTTCAGTTGTAGGGAGTGTGACTACCCTAAAAAGCATTGCTCCCTACAGACAGAGACAGACACACAAACACACACAGTTGCCATGTCTGGGGTTGGAACTCCTACCTAACTAGTTTATCACACTACAGCAGTACGCAGTTATGGGATGCGCCACAGAGATTAGTGGACTACAACTCTCTCAAAGGAGTATTTCACAGTGGATGACCTCAGCAGGCTTGCCATATTAGGGCTATGGGGAGGGCAATGTGTGTGCATGGGCCATAACCCATTCATCTAGAGGTTGACACACCACACGCGGGCACACAAGGTCATATATCACAAGCAGGTGTATAGAGATTCTAGATGACTACTTCCTTGCAGAGTAACGTTGCACATCTAGCACGTACACCACATAGTCTGTACTGCTGAGAGATACCGGTGGCTAGTATCTACAGTGAGTGACTTCTGAACCTCATGTGCTTGTGACCCTTTGGCTGTGTGCTGGGTGGGGCTGGTCTGGGTGGCTCCTTGTCAGTCACCCTCTTCCACACATATCTACCTTTGGCTTATTATAGTGTGTTGTCCTTAGATATATGTCTGTATTCCTGTCCACTGTGTGTGCAAAGCATGTGTGGTGCATACTGAGGAGTGTCTGCGCTAACATCTGCAACTGTCAATTATGTCTGGTCCACTGGTATTTAGAGACATGGCCTTCATGTCTTTAAGTGTGTGAGCATGCCCAGTATAACCTTTCAGTGTGTTTTTGACTGACATTGCCTTCATTTCTCTAAGTGTGTGAGCATGCCCAGTATGCCTGTCTGTATTGCATGTGTGGATCAAGTCCAGGTAGTCTGTTCTGCAGTGCTGACCTATATGTTGTACACCTACAGGTAGCATGCTGTTTCTGCATGGTATCCGTCGATCACTTGGCATTGACTGTTACTACATTTTTACATAGGATGGGGGGGCACACCTGACTATTTCTACATTTCTACACAGGATTGGGGGGACACACCTGACTATTTCTACATTTCTACACTGGCTTTGGCGGGGCACACCTGACTGTTACTACATTTCAACATAGGATGGGGGGACACCTGACTATTTCTACATGCCTACACAGGATTGGGAGGGAGCACACCTGCCTGTTACTACATGTCTATGTAGGATGGGGGGCACACCTGACACTTGTACAGATTTGCTATGACTGTACTTGTATGTCAGGTACTCCATTTCATTCTGTAGTCTTACCTATCATGCTGCCTAGAGGCATACCAGTGTACTACAGATCTTTGCTTTTATTTACCTACATATGAGGTTTCAGACTTCCTCCCCTTCAGAACTGACATCCCACTGCCTGACCTGCTGTAGTCTGTCTGTGTAGGCTGGGGGGGGGGGTTACTCATAGGCATCATTCAGAGGCCATAGCATACCCTTTGTTTCTGTTTGTCTACACCTGTCCTGCTGGCTGTGACTGCTGTTGGGTAAGTGAACCCACCTGACTGGCATATTCAAGTCACTTACCTTGTGGGTGTCCCAAGTATTGAGGGTGGTGCTGCAGGGCTGCCTATGTCAGATGCACATAGTACACTCCCTACACATGGTTGAGCACATGTAGTGCAATGTTTGGCATCCCTTTTACTGTAAGTGAGAGTCAGAGAAAGGTGTTATTCCCTGGGTCCCTCCTGTGTCAGTGCATGTGCTATGCATTCTCTCTTTGTCATGGCCAGAGCATACTGAGCATGCTTCCTTCTGCCTACTGGGGCAGGCTCAGGTTATTCATCTTCTGAGTCACTCTGTGCCTGTGCAGGCCTTGGCAATAGTGAGGTGCTATGTGACCCTGCCCCGTGCTGTTCCTGTTGTAACTGCTTCCGCAGGATCATATTGTGTAGCATGGTACATACGAGGACAATTTGGGTACATGTAGCTGTTGAGTACTGCAAGGCTCCACCGGATGTGTCCAGGCACTGGAACCGTGACTTGAGCATCTCAAACACAGGGTCTACTATAATTCTAGTCTGTGTGTGTTCCTCGTTATGGAGTTCTTGTTCAGGTGTGTGTGCATTTCTGATGGGTGTCATCAGCCACGACTCCAGTGCATATCGAGTTCCCTCACTAGGAGACCATCAGGGATGTCCCCATTGGCAAATCTGTGGTACAGCTGCGTCAGATGCCAGATGTGGGAATCATGATAGCTTCCAGGGCAGCCAGCACACACATCCATTATTATGCCTGGGTATCGCACATGACCTGGCAGTTAATGGAGGGAAAGCCCTTGTGGTTGATGTAGACCCTACCCCGCCCGCCATTTGGTGCTTTGATGCATATGTGAGTACAGTCTATAGCACCCACTATCTCAGGGTATTCTGTTATTTGGTGGAACAGTTACATATTGCTGGTCAATGCCTCATGGGTTTTGGGGAAATATACATGCTCACTGACACATACTGACATGGCATCCAGGAACTGGTGGAGTACCCTGGATGCTGATGCCTATGAGATCCCCATCATATCCCCAGTTGACCTTTGGAAGATACCTGTAGCTAGTATTCTTAGGCCTACACATACCTTGGTATCCAATGGGATGGCTTCCCCTCTGTTAGTTCTGTGTGTCAGGCATGGCCAGCACAGCTCAACAATTTGCTGTAGGAGGTCCCTGTCCACCCTATAGTGCTCCACTATCTCCAGCTCATGTAGCCCCTTGTAAGTTACCCTGGGTCTGTACACTCTTCTCCTTCTCCATCTCCTTAGCTGTGCTAAGCTAGGAGCAAACCTAAGCTACAGGGTTCCAATCCACTTACACTCCCATGATGTCACCTAACTCCTAGACTTGCACCAAGCTATTCCTACTATTACACTGTTGGGACCTGACTAACATGCTGGGGAAAACTGGGATTTACTATCATTCCCCTCATTTGCATACGATTGCTTGCTAATGCATAGTTACATGTCTCACACTGAGCCTCCCCCCTTAGCAACCACTACTCACTGGCCATGTTGTCTTCTGCCTGCCATTTACTCGCATGGCAAAATACTGATTTTTAGTTAGAATGTTTTATTTAGGTTTATTTTGTTATTTCTCCCCGATCCCATTTGCATGCTGCTGCCCTATGCTTAAACAGCCGAGATCAGCTAAAAAAAAATAAAAGTTGATTTTTTTAATTTTTTTGCCTGTTTGCAATGCCAATGACCTTACACTTGGCCATTGGCATGCTTACTAACTAATATGCAGCCTTTATTTGGAGCTGTCACAGCTCCATTTTGGAGTTTTCAGAAATGTACTCGGTTACTAACCGAGTACATTTCTGCAGATTACACTAGTCCTGCACAGCCGGTTGCAAGCTTCCTGGATTGCAAAATCACCTCATTTGCATGGATGACTCCTGCAAATGGAGTGATTTGCATACAGGGGCTTAGTCCATGCAGGACTAGTGCAGGAGTGCTCGTGCATGCCCCTGCAGGCTGTTCCTGGATCGCACGGCAGACATATTGCTGCTAGAGCTTCTGCACTGATCTTACACACTGCAAGGCATAGAGAATCCAGGGAATTATTTGCAAGGTAAAAAAAGAAGAGATATCAGCTTATCTGAGTTGAATAGTTAAAGAAAGTAATAGTATAATCAGATAAATGATAGATGATAGAGGATTGGTAAGAAGACCGCAGGAACAAATTCTAAATATCATAATAAATTATATAAAAAAAATATTTCAAGATGAAAAGCTCAAAAAGAAAATGGCATGCCAAAACATTTGACAGAACAAGAAAATAAGGAATTAGAAATTTAAATTTCTTCATATGACTTAGATAACTTAATGGAAAACAGCTAAAAATTCACCCCGCACCAAAGTCCCTCTGCCAGTAACCAAGTGTAAATCCAAAGAAATGCAGCAAACAGGAGACACCAAGCTGAAACTTTAAAAAAGTTTATTATAACAATAAAATGCCAATAAAAGTGCACTGTTTATTGGCATTTTATTGTTTTAATAAACTTTTTTATAGTTTCAGCTTGGTGTCTCCTGCTTGCTGCATTTCTTTGGATTTACACTTAGATAACTTACTTAGACAAGTACATTTACAGTGAGTTTCAGGATCAGATGCGTAAGATACCAGTTTTATAAGAGTTTTATGGATTATCAGAAAAATACTTCTTAAAAGTTAGTGAATGATTGGTTTAATGACCATTTGGGCATAAAGGTTTATGCAGTGGTATATATAATTTTTTAAAGAAAAAGAAAGATAAAAATAAAATTGAAAATTGTAGACGTAATATTGAGCTTTACAGATTATAAGATTTTTATGAAATTAATTTGAAAGAGAATGGAAAGTAAAATGAGAAGTATTATGGAAGACAGCATATATACACTTTAAAGGAAAAGAATGTCAGAAATTATTATTCATTGTAATGATAATTGTAGATGATATTATAAACAAGACTGCTGTGACCAAGGCCAAGATAAGAGATTTAAATAAAGCTTTTGATACAGTGCATCAGAACTTTTGTAGACAATTTCAGAAAGATTACATCATTAGTAAAAAAAAAAAATAAGAATGTAAGTTGTTCTGAATATAATAAAAATAATGTAAGCATGTTAGCAAATGGATGGTTAAAAAATAGATATAAAGAAAGGCATATGTCAGAGATGTCTTATGAGGAGTACACTACTGGAATTAGTCATGAATTTATCAGAGATCTAAATCTGCACACGAGAGGTGTTACTTACATTACTAATGACGGGATAAAAAAATTCCAGTCATGTTTATTTATGCAGATGATATTATATTGATTACAAGAAGCGAACTCTGGATGAAAGAAGATATATGTTATATACATCAATGTTTGAATATAATAAGCCTGACTTTAAATAAAGTAAAAAAGTAAAGATAAGAGGAGTATCTTTCTCAGTGAATGAAATTTATTTGTTAGGAATACAATTTGTAGGTAAAAATGTAAGAGAGGAACAATGGAATAGGATACTAGATGAAATGAAGGAGCTTTATTTACTTATTTATTTTTTGAAAACAATACAAGCTATTGCTTAATAAAAATATTTATTTGATTAACTGAGTTATTCTGGGAAGGATTGCATATTTAGCTACTGTCTATATGCTGCCAGGTAATCTATGATAAGGAAATACTACAAGTACTTCTATATGGGATTCAAGATTGAATCCAGTGAAGAGAGGAGTCATATACATGGACGAGAAAGACAGAGATTTACGATTAATAAACCCAATTGTTTATGCTGCTTCTCTGAATTTGTGTAAAGATTTGCTTTGGCTAAATGACAAAAATAAAATTTAGTGGTAAATTTACTAAAGTAGATATATAAGCAGTGTTGGGACATGCTAAAAAATAAAAATGAAGGAAAACATGTTTAAATGAAGTAATGATATTTTATCAAGAAACAATTCTTTTATGGAAAATAAACATTGATGAAATAAAAATGAGAGGAAACTGTGTTATAAAAATACCATGATATAATATCAATCCTTGGGCTGGACTTGTGTATGCAAAAGTTAAAGCTAAAAAAGGTATGGAATGCATGGTGTATTAAGCAAGTAGAATGCCAAGATTATTTAAATGGAGATTTGTGGTTAATAAATTACCGGTAAAGGGAAATATGCCATATAAAATCAAAAAAGGAGTTTGTATGTATTGTGGTAAAGAAGAATTTTCAGAACACATTGTTTTACAATTTAGAAGGGTTGCAAAATTGAGGAAAATTGTGTGAAGAAAATTTCTTTGAAAATATAAATGAAATAATTATTGCTACTATGGCCATGAAAATAAAAAATATGTTAGTAAAATAATTAAAAAAATATTTGATGTTGTGTGGACCATTTGGAATGAAAGGCTAAATGAAATCATATTTAATGGTAAATGGACACTAGCAGTAATTTTAAGAAAAAATAGATGGCAGTGGTAATGGAAAAATGAGTGGGATTCAAATAACATAATGACAGTTTAACATAATAATGGCAAGCAAGATATCTACGACTGCATTGCAATGGAAGGTAATGGAAATCTGTACACTGCATAAATTGTGAATATGTAAATACATAACCTTGTAAATAGTATTGTACATAATGTTTTTTAAATAACAAAACCTACTCTTTTTGATAACTAGTAAAAGATCTCATAGCACCACCCAACAGCACAGGTAGAAGAGACCTTAGTTTAACATCTCATCCAAAGGTCAACACAACCAGGAGTGCAGCACCTCCCCTCCCAAGTGAGATGACAAACTTTTGTGCTAACTAATGCTCCTTTTATATTTTACAGCACAAACACTGATGGACATTTGCTAAAGAAAGCAGTTGTATATTGAAAACAGACTTGGCAAGAGCAACAGTTAACATCTCTCACTTAAATCTCACATTCACTGAAAATGCATTAGACCTCACACTCATTGAAAATAATTCACTGCCACATTACATGTACCATGGTTCCTGGGCTGTTTTCATACCATAGGCCATTTTTTGGACCATAGATAAATTCATGTATTACTTAATTTACCTTTCTGATTTAATGTCTTTACTGTTAAATACAGAAACACTTATTAGACTGCATTTTAATTTGCAACTTTGAACATTTTTTGCTATTAAGCAGTGAAGCAAAATGCATGCAGTGATAAATGACAAAAGTATTCATTTGAGAACATTTCAAGCAACTGGCAGTTTCTATAGAGGATTGAGGCTCTTGTTTCCTGTAGCTAAGGTACATGATTTCAGTCTGAGCAAGTTAATCAAGGAAACTGCACTCTCTAACAAGTGCATTTCACACACATGCATACATAGTTCTCGTACCTGTCTGTTACTGTAAATCCACTTTGGGGAAAATGGTCTGCTGCTCAGTCACTTGCACATAGAAATCAAATTGCAAACTACACTAGATTCAGAAATCAAGTCTCCTGCTATCTGCAGCAACTCCTGCAAACATAACTCATACTGTACTTGAGATGTGATTTTTTTTTTTTTTTTTGCACAGCTTTATTGAAAAATCATCTTCTGTACAAACCAACAATACTGTGAGTTCCAACAGCAGTCTTAACATCAGAACAAAACAAACTGGCAATCTTAACATAGATATATCTATTACAGGATACTTACAAAGAGCACATTCAATATCAAGAACTCATTCTCCAGGAACCCCTAAGGAATCAATGTAGAAATTCAGACTAAGTAGGGACTAATCAGCTAAGTAAAATGAGGTAGATTGCAGGTAGCTATTTTTCAACTTGTGGCAGGTGCGCATGTTTTTGCAACAGCCTAGGGTGTCCTTACATCCTTCTAATCAAGACCCTAACCCCAGCGTCATTGTGTAGTACACCAGTTGCATACTGTCTCTGTTTCCTTAAGGACTGAGTGGCTGTCAGCAAACATGAGACAATTCCTACATTGTCTCAAGATGTCCATATTCACCAAGCTGCCTACAGAGAAGTTAGGTAACTGCATATCAATGCTGTCCAATACCTCAATTGGTGAACTACATGGGGGTGATGGTTGAGTTATAAGGCTATTAAGGGTGCTTTCTTGGTGCAGACTAATAGGAGTGCTTTATTGGAGCAGATTATGCTAAACAGTATTAAATTCTACTAACTTTAATGGTTACACAATACTGAATTCGACTAAATCAAAAGGGATTGCCACTCAATGCCCAACTAGCTGCTCTAAGCTTATCAGCGGGAAACATATTTGCTCTACATTTTCTGCTTTACAAGGTACAGTTTTATGGACCATTCTATAGGTAAGATTTGCTATCTAGGTATTTGCTACTGTACAGGCACTGCTAACTACCTCTGTGTGGTGAGCAGCTCTGCACAAATGCACTGATTTTATGGCAGCATAGAAAAAAACACCCAGAAAACTAGCTAATGAGCTCTCTGGCCAACAAAACAACTGCACAATGGGCCTTTTTGTATGTTTCATAACTCGAATAGGCCAGGCAAACTCCTTCTGTCACAAGAGAAATAAACCCAATCTTCTTAATTTAAAAACACAGCTGAAGAGACCCACAAGACAATATTACCACAACCCAGTTAAAAAACTAGCTGTAAATTGTTTGCTGAAGGCAATTTAAAAACAAGTCTTACATCAGTAACAGTGAAAGGAAAAACATTTTGTTTTACAAAAAATAAACACCCAAGTATATGAATAAAATCAGGAAATAGTATCAATCACTCAAAATATGCAAGTATGATTTAACAATCAAAAGTACTTTTCTTTGCCTGGATAGAACTGGATAGTTTTGGTGAGCTCTGCGAAAATAAGCAGGAGACAATATGTAATAAAGGAGGCTTATTCAAGAGAAATACTAGTTCGATGGGTAGGGTCTCAGTATCATAGGTCTATGGAAAATAATAGATGGAAAGAGCACTTAAATAGCTTAAACAACAGCCAATAGCAAAGAAATAAGAGAGGGTGGGACTTTGAAAATCAGATTGCCATAAGCTGCGGAGGCCAGAGGTACAACCTTATGAAAAAATTCAGTGAAGAGGCAGGCTAGCTAGACAGAGATCCAATCAAATCAAGTCAATATTGGAGCTCTTTCAGAATTTATTGTTTAATATCTCGGGGAGGAGGGAGGGATCAGTCACAAAGAACAGGGGAACAGAAATGCACTGGAATGTAACTTCTCTGAGATACAGGTAAATTACCTCAGGGAGTTTAGAATTTCAGAAATATTAGCTTAATTTCTCAGTGGGGGAATAGGGCACATACAAATAACAGATGAACATAAAGGCACTGGAATGAAGCTTTAAGCAGGTAACTATAATCAGAATATAAAACTATAAAAACAAAACTGGAATATCAACAAATCTAAAAGCAATAAAACAAAAATCCTGAAGCAGAAAAAGCAATACTCTCACTACTGTAATTATACTACGGTTTAAGGCACCAGACTATGCATGCATTTATCAGTAACACTGTTTATGGAAAAGATGCAGTAATAAATTACTAAATAATGCTCAAATCTGGCAGTAGTCCACAGTTCTGCCACACATGTGAATGAGACTAGAAGACTAAGGTCCACCAGAGTTTAAAATGCAAACAATTAGCTTTTACAAGAAGTTTCACTTGAGGAGCTAGAAGTGCGGTATAATGCAGGTACACAGTCTTCCCACAACTGCAAATTATGTTTCAAGGTCAATGCACCAGAACAACCTCAAAATGCAAACAGATAATATTTTTTTGAGTAAAACATGGAAAAAAGCATAAAAATACAAAGAGGTATCAGCACAATGGGTCCCTATAAGTGCAACTTAAAATATTTAAACAGAATTGTAATATTTTTTTCTTTCCTTTTTATGAAAACCTTGTTACTCACAGTTCAAGGCTTTCCATAACTCTCTGTGTCTTTGCATAAAAGACATTGGGTGTGGATAGCTCTCGGCTACATATAGCATGCTAGCTAAAGAGAGATCCAGTCAAGTAACACAAAAAACAAAGGTATAGAATGTCACTGGAATGCAACTTATTTCAGCTATATGTCAATGACCCCAGGTAGGTTAGAATTTCAGAAAATGTTGCTTAATGTCTTATTGGTGGATGGGGCAAGCACAAAGAAAAAGCACTGGAATGCAACTTTAAGCCAATAAATGATAAGCTGAATATAAAAACTGTAGAGCAAAAGTTTGACCATTTGAGCCACCAGATTTGACACCAATCAGGTTTCTATTTGCAAGCATATTTTTGTAAGGAGTCAAAATACACTGACTATAGACTATATGGCCTTAAACTTGCTGGATCCATTTTCCTCAAAAGTAAAATTTTTCTTCAAAGAGAAATGCAACTTCTCTAAATAGCTGGTATAGGAATATCTCCATTTTATATATTTTAATATAAGAAACTTCAAGAATGATTTATTCCTTATTCCATGTTCTCCTTGGAGGCTTTCAAGCCTACATATTACCCTTGCCCATTTATTAGTGCTACTTCAGCTGACAACAACCACATCCTCTTTTAATGGAACCCATTTGACTTTAATATGGAATTAAAGGCTTTCTTGAAGTCAGTAACTACTGCTACAGCCTGCTGTGAGAAGTGCTACAGGCCTTCATATTTAAGGTATGGTGATAATTAATGCTGCTATACCCCTTCGGAAACACAACCTGTGTATTAGACACCAACCCTATGAGAAAGGCATGCTACCTGCCTACTTAAATATTCACATACATTTTTGCACTCTTGTTTATCAAATAAACAGATCTGTAATTAGAGGCATCCTTGACCACCTGAGAAAGAACTGATCTCCATTGTTTGCTGGAAACACTGATACAATTTCCCAGTCCCATGAGTATTATTTTTTTAGGGTAACATATAGTTAAGCTTTAATGAAAAACAAGATACATAGCCAACCATATCCCACTGCAACTAGATATTAATTTCTATACTGTACAGTTAAGATAAGATCCTATATGACAAGTCTTCTTTATCCTAACCTGTTCAACAATTGTATTATTGCAATTATCGGTGGCCTGATATATTCTAGAAAGAAAATGGCATGTGTGTCTTCACCACATCTGTTGAATTAGATAATGTTTTCTCTTTTCTTAGCCTCTGAATTAAATGCATGAGTTGCAAGTACTTCCACCATAGCAATTTTCCATCATTGCACTTTGCTTGACATTAATTGAAGGAAACAGATCCAGCATCGCCAAAGGAGAGAATGTCTAACCAGTGCAGTATATCACCTTCTATCTATTCATACCATATATCTGTTTTTCCCAGTTACCATCATCTTTTTATTGGATCATACCCATCCCACACATTGGGATATTTACCCAGTAAATTGCTTCCATGTAGTAGTTTATGTATTTCATTTTTATGCCCCCAGGATCTCAAATTTTCCTTCTTTTCCTTTGGATTTCACTGGTAGTCCCCCCGTGTTTAAGCCATATAATCATAAGTTCATAGGTAGTTACTAGGCTATCAGTTCATTTTTAAACCTAGCCAAAATTAACCCAAATTTACCAAAATATTTTTGACGTGTCAATACCTTAAGGAATTTTAAGGTTAAGATATAGACTTGTACACATCACGCCTTCACAGGCTACCCATGTACATTAGGGCTATAGGTGCCAAACTAGGGATACATTTATAATTTTCAATCCATTTGTCTGAGTTACATTTGACTACATTTATGGTTAGGGTTAGGGATGTGGATTCACATGGATGGGAAGCCTGTTTCAAAGAAGGGATAATCTTTGAGACACATACCTGTCCCTCCAGCAATTTATGTTGAATATGAGGAGTAAGTCCTAAGAATGGGTATTTCTGATGTTATTTGATTTGCTGATTTGCAATAAATCTTTCAGCACTGGATCAGTGGGTGCTTTATAGGCTAGGAATATATCACCATGCAGTCTGCAGGAGAATGAGTTCAGGGATAGGACTTTAAGATGGTCTGCACAAGATTGTTATTTACTCTATGTATTCTTTTTGTTAAATACCTCTCCGGTCTCTTATGCCATTTCAAGTGTCTAATCAGGTATAAGCTAAAAGAAGAGTTGTACTCAGTGATTGGCCTCATGAAAGCTGAGAACAATGGGATTCCATGCCTTTTTCTTATAAGTTGTGCAATGTAGAATGTTTTTCTTGCCACAGTAGACATATGGTGGTCAAAGATCAGGTTACTGTCAACATACTTTTCCAGACCCCTGACCACTTGGTTTACTTTTCTAAGTGCATTATCAATGTGGTAATTTCTAGGGAGGGCCTTCTTTCGAAATGGCACTACTATGAATATTTTCATATTGAGATTTTTATCCTTGGTTCTGGCACCGTTTTTTGTCTATGTCATGCCCTGTTGAAGGATTCAACTGCCCTTGATGTTTGCCTTGACTTCGGAGAAGCAGATTCCAACAAGGTAAGGCCTCAGCACTGATCTCTGTGGGTCTATGCTAGTAAATCACCTCTTTATGGAGGTGGATTCCCCTATCCTAACTTCTTGTGTTCAGTCATTGAGCCATCTGGCTATCCATTGGGTGACATACACAATGACTGAATTAGGTGTTGTGTCAAATGTCTTGACCAGGTTGAGGTAAGCAGTGTGTACTGTTTTGCCCAGATCCATAAACTTTAGTGACCTTCTCAAAGATGCCCTCTATGTTAAGTAGGCATAGCCTGCCTTTGACAAAACTGAACTGGGTAGGCTCTAGTGTCTGTAGGATTTCTTATGTCATTGCCTGTCAGATCCATGATAATTCTTTCCATAGTATTGTGTATGAGACTAGTCAGTCCTATGGGTTTGTAGTTTCCCAGATCTATGAAAGATACCCTTCTGTATAGAGGGTTAATGTTAATGTCCTCTATTTGACTGGAATGAAGCCTTACTGGAGGCTTAAATAGAGATTCTAGCAGGGCTGACTGGTTATGTTTCATGCTATTCCGGAAGCATTCTGGAATATTATCAGGGCCCATCGAAAAAATGTTCTTGGCCATAGGGAGCACACTGAGGACCTGCTCCCTAGAGATAATTCCAGAAGAAATGGTAGGTTGTATGTCTTGTGGGCAGCTGACTGAGTCTGATGGGGTGGGGTGGGGGTAAAACTGGAACTAAATTTATTGCTATATCCTGTGGTTCCATATAGGTGGTTTCATTCACTATTAGTATGGCATATAATTAAGGGTTGCCTTTAAGTCTGAGGGCATAACTAAAGAAACCTTTGTTGTTGTTCATAGCTTGGGGACGTTATTTTTATCTCAAAGTTGTCCTTGGTATACTTGATTAGTCACCTGAGCTGTTTTTTTTTTTTTTTTCAGATTGATGAGGGAGTTTTTACCATGCTAAACAATATCCTTCTTGTTTTTTTGACATGAGTTTCTTTGTTTTGTTAAATAACCAATTTAGTCTAGGATTCCAATAGGGTGGCTTGTTTTGGGAGGCTGTCCTATGTTTATTTTAGGTAGGTACAGTTGTCTCTATGCAGCTATTTATATGGCTGTACAGAGTTTCTGTGAACAACTCCACAAAGACAACTGTATTCTCAGAGTTTATGAGTTTTGGAATTTTGCTAAACTGTCACTAAATAGGAAATCCTTAGCCCTGGAATATTTTTAAATGTTCCAGGGTTAGCAGAGATTCCAGGTTTAATATTTGTTTCAAAGGACATTACACAAAAGAGAGTGCATTGTTCCACCGTGTTTGTAAGGACCAGGCCAGGGATACTTGTGCTCCTAATGGGCATACAGATTAGCTGTTACAAACATTTTATTAACAAAGTCCAGAAATCTGTGGGACTGCATGTTTGAGTTTATGTTTGACTCCCATTTAATGCTGAGGTACTTAAAGTCACCCTCACTCATAAATATTGTGTTGGATTGAAGGAGAAGAGTTTTCGGTCATCCAAGTGCATGGTATAGGTTTCCTGAGTCTTGGAAGGGAACCAATAGCTAACAAGGATAGGTATGAGACAGACAGTTTATGTGACTATTTGTTTTCTCCAGTGTAAAAGATTCAAGCATTTTGGCTTTTTCTTGGCAACTCAATCATACTTCTCAATTGTCCAAAATGTTATAGGCTGTCCAGATTATTGCATCACATTTTTGGTCTGTCCATCATAGAAATTATTTTTCTAGCAAATCATTGAGAATTGCAGTGACCATATAATAACAGGCAATGGCGTTTCAGACTTCAAACTCTTTAGAAAATGTATTGTTACAGCATTATAAATTTACTAGTCAAGTCTTAAAATCTGTCCTTGATTTTGGGCCTTTTTCTCCTTCACGTTATTTTTAGTTTGCCCAGAAATCATTTGCTATGATTTTGAGAGGTACATACTCTATTTCCTGTCCAAAATAAAATTAGAGAATTTTTTTACAACTTTTTCCAACTTTAATGCCATTGGGTATGTATCTAATATCAGATTACATCTAGCTAAGAACAAAAATTCAGATACTAAATACACTAAAACTGAAGTTATTCTTGGTAAGAGTTTAATTAGAATCAACTTATTTAACCTATCCTTACAATATTCCACCAAGGAGTTCAAGTTATCAGAAGGTAAGCTGCAGAAAGCTGATGAAATCTTGTTACTTAAATAAGTATGTGAGGTAATTCAATTAATTATATAATGGCCCATCTATGTGCTAACATCACATTTTTAAGGAGAAACAGGGTTATTTTCATCCCATTGATCATCAGTCCTGATATTTTTCCAATGTTTTGGAAAACTTATAATATCTCTGGTATGTGAAATTGCAAATTAGATGTCCATATAGTGCAGTCATCAGAAAACCAGGAGTCCAGAATGTAAGCTTTGTTATTCAAATGTATTCACTGATGTTTATAATTTTTATTAATACATGGGTTGAACACTGCAACAACCAGAAAAAAATAGCTGTGGGAACAGTAGGCACCTTTGTCTAGTGCCATGGAAGAGTCCAGGGCATTGGGAACAAGTGCAGTTGGATATTATTTGCATTAGGATTTGTTTATACAACATTCTAAATTGGCACCAATTAAGAATGTTCTTGTTAATCCTATAGCAGTATAAGACTTAACAGATAGTTTCCCAGTGTCAAAAATGAAACAGTTACCCAATGGGTAGGTCACTTGTAAAATGTGGAAGGAAACACGAAACAGAGTACAAATCCAACCACTTCTTTAATCTGGCTCCACACACTAAGCGCTTTCACCATACAAATGGCATCTTCAGAGTGAGTAGTAACCACAAAATAACTCATTAAATGTACATGTCCATTAATCAGTCAAGCATAAATTAATACAATCATACTTTTCTTAAAGCAAAAAATACTTCATACATTGTATTCAACCTAGTTTCCCAGTGTACTAAATCAAACATAAATGGTGCTAACTGGTGCACTGGCTAAGCTGCTGTATTTTTTAATCAGACTCAAAAGACCTGGTATTACATGTTGGTCTGCTATAAAGCTCTGTTGATTCTTTCACACTGGAGAAAGAATATACCAACCCAGGCTAGAAGCTAAAATCATAGCAAAGATTTTAGGTTTGGCTGACATAAGTGAGATCAGTAGATAGTTCTGGGGATAGGATGAGGCCTTTCATTATCGGAAATGTGATAATGTTGGCTAAGTTGGAGTAGTAGGGTAAAAATCCCTTTCCTTAAGCTTTCAATATATAGCAACAAAATAAGTGGCCCAGTTCCTTACTAGGCCTTTATAAAGATCAATAGATAAGTCAACTGGCCTTGGGTATTTGCCCAGTTTCAGAAAGTTTATTGGATATGCAATCTCAACAGTCATGGTTTATTTCATTCAACTGTGATTGACAGTTTGAGAGGACCATTCTATTTCACTGTTAAAAGTTAATGACTGTCCAAGGAAAAGGCCCTGGGTGACCCATGCAACTGTATAAAAAAGTTGAACATTGTTGAATTTATACCGTTTGCTGAGTCATGTGTCCACCACCCTACTTCATGTAGTTCCACAGTAGCATGGGTTTCTTTTCACTCCCATAGTCTTTTGGTCAGGAGGTTGGGGGAGTTTGTTTGTCTTGTCCAATACAGAAGCATCAACATGCCCCACTTTAGGTCTTGAGTGGCAAATGCAATGGCTTTGATTTCTCTCAACCTCATTTCTCTTTCTTTCTTCATACTTCCTCAGTAGTGCTGCTTTTCCACACTTACATACTGCTTTGAAAATTAGTCTAAATGACTCCCTCTATACTTGTATTAGGACAGCTGTGTATGCATTCCTAGCCATATACCTGACAGCTGGCTCCTGGATCAATGTGTTAATTCCAACATCCTTCATGATTAAAGGGTCCCATCACCATAATTTCCAGTGCCTGGGAGGCAGGTTTTGAAGCTAAGTAAACTGACACTGGTTCAAGATCTGTGCAAAGGGTGGGAAAATACCAGCTATGATTTCAGGCCCCAAAAGAGGGTGGGAACATAAGGATGTAATTGCCTCTACTCCCAATCATTCCATTTGGGAAAGATTATGTTAAGTTGTTATCTAGCGGGTGTGTTAGCCTCCACCAATTATCAACTAGAGATACTGTAGGTGATCATTTTCTCCTTTTATTACCACCTGTGCCTTGATGTGACACTCTCTCCTAGGATCAGTTCTATCTTTTATATTAAAAACCATGACACTGAAGTCACTTGCAATTAATGCAGTCCCTACAGACCCACTGGCCATTTCCACTGCATAAAATAAATCTGCAAAAAAAACAGATCAGTTTTTATTTGACCATAAATAGAACCTATTGTGATTGGCCCATTTGAAGTAAAGAACATCCCAACTGCCCACTTATCTTATCTGTCTATAACCTTCTTATTAAGTGACCCTCCCATTGATGCCGTTACACCCACTAGTGCCCACCTGGTAAAGTAAAGATTACACCATATAGGGTTTTACCCATACCAAAGTGCCTTTATGACCCCTACTTGCTTTTTAGGTACTTTGCATTCTTGACCACAGAATGCATTCACTATGTGCTTCTTAAAACAATACCTGCACAATTTATTTTTTCCACAGAGAAAATAAGTCTCTGACATTACCAGATAACAACTTAAACATAACAAACATGTTAAATAATAACAACAACAACCTTAAAGTGTTTGCAACTGAAGTGGTAATTCTCTACTGTTACAAAACACTTAATTGAAATTCTTTTTCTCTTGATTGCCTTACTAAAGCTGCCAAATCTTGTGAAAGGAATAATAGTTAACTCATGGACTAAGCCTCACAAGACAGGCCTACCACAAAATAAACAAATTGTCCTGTGGAGCACATATATGACCCTGCCATTGTGTTAATACAACAAATGCATCACCATTTCTGCATGGAAACATACTTCTTGATCAAGAAGATCCCCTTTGCTCAGCCCCTATTAGGCCAGTCATTGAATATAATGATGCCTTTGGTATGTATCTGTCCAGATATATGCAATGACTGGAACTCCCACAGAGATGCCTTACTAAAATGCCTAGACAACATGTCCTACACGGACTGACTCAAAGCCCTGTCACTATACTCAGCATCCTACACACTTCTAAGACTTGAACTATGTCTGGCATACAAGGCATTCTCTGACCCATTATGCTGGGTGGCGCAGTGGTGCAGCGGTTAATGCTGTCACCTCACAGCAAGAGGTTCTCCAGTTCAATTCTCGGCTGGGTTGCCTTCTGTGTGGAGTTTGCATGTTCTCCCTGCGTTCGCGTGGGTTTCCTCTGGGTACTCCGG
Organism: Protopterus annectens; assembly: GCF_019279795.1. NCBI lineage: Eukaryota > Metazoa > Chordata > Ceratodontiformes > Protopteridae > Protopterus > Protopterus annectens. Next base: position 909,359,030 of record NC_056735.1, read on the forward strand.
TTTCCTCCCACATTCTAAAAACATGCTTCTGGAGCATTTCTCCCCAGGCCTCCGCTGAAAACAGGATCTGTGGAACCTAGTTGGACTTTCCCGGTCAACAAATGTTAAATAAAATAAATAAATTACTAATTTATTTACTGCATGTCAGCAAATCAAATAACATCAGAAATACTCGGTCTAGGGATCTAAACCTGTTCTACAACATCAAAAGAACTGTTTGGCAGGACATCTATATCTTGCAGAGGATACTGCTGCTCTGGAACAGATCTCCCATCCACATAAAACAAAGATAATTTCTGTCCATATTCAGGCACAACTAAGATCTATAGATGGGAAACAGAAAATGTATCCAATTACTGCCCCCTGTACTACTAATAGACAGATGCTCCTAAATGCTTCATCCCATGTGTGCTTCACCTCAAATTATCTATAGCATGATCCCATTTATTCTCATTAAGGATAATATATAATTATCAACCATGGGATGGGTGAGACCAGTCTATAACAAAATGAGATAGGTAATGGCTAGGCTTAAATTGGCCTGCAAGAGCAGCTGGCCTAATACTTACCTATGAACCTAGAAGACAGCCCTTTCTTGGTATTTATATAGCAGGCTGTGGCCCTCTTAATCACACAGTTGTGCTGTAAAGGGGCCTATCTGTAGCCTCAGGCTCATTCACAGTGTATGTATCCTCCATCTCATCTAACAGTCCATGGAACTTATTAGCCAGGACAATCAAGGCTGAATACAGCTGATTGGTTGATTGCTTCTTCTTTCTCTAGATTTGGTCCCAGTATCCATATCCTTAGAATTAATATCTAGAGACTGTTAAGCTGGAAATGGTATTCCAGGGCAGTAAACTTTGTCTACAGGTTTTGCAAGATTCAGTTGTTGTTTGTTGTAGTAGTTAAGCATTATTGGAGCTGGAAATCCTGTATATTTATCACCTTTTTCCAAGAAAGGCAATTTCAGATGAGCAAGCTTCTTGGGCTGATTTTAATTGTAGAGTCTCTGCCTTTATAGCTGTAATATCCTCTAGTATTCATGGTATCAGTCGTGTCAGCCTGCCAAATTAGGTGCTGGTGGAGAGCAAAAGGCTTTTCAGAGTTCACTCTTTGATAGTTAATGTTAGTTTTTATTCAACCTGGTTCCGGAAATCTGTGTGTGTGTGTGTGTGTGTGTGTGTGTGTGTGTGTGTGTGTGTGTCTGTGTGTGTGCCTGTGTGTGTCTGTGTGTGTGTGCATGGGTATGTGGGTGTGCCTGCTATGTGGTCACATTAGGGGAGGTAGTTATGGGATGCCAACTCTGTATGCTGAGTGTTTTCATGACTATGAGGAGATATGCAGGGGCTTGATTGTGGATTACTGAATGTGTACAAGTTTCTGTTTTTATGAGTACCTTTGTGTGTACATCTATATTAGAATGTCAAGAATTCTACTGGTTTCATACACAAAAAAAAAAAAAAATTGAAGACCAAAAGAGTGAGCAATAATGCTAATGATCAGTGTCATGAAGTGAAAATAGAGAGACTGCTATGTTTTCTGCCCCTGTCCTGTTTAAGATTAAAACGGCATCACCTTGCATTTGCCTATAGTCACTTGCCAGGTCAGTGCACCTCTAGCAGAAGGATACAGTATTTTTGCATAGTCAGAGGCTTGTTGAGTCAAACTCTTGTCATTTTCTTTTTATAAAACCAGTCTTCATATAATCATACTATTCTCAAAGCTAATTGTCTATAAGAAATACAGGATCTTCAGGTACAATTATTGTATGATTAAGGATAAAGTTTTAAAGGTGAAACTGTAAGTCACAAAATGTAGCCTCTATTGATCAATATAAGAAATGTTGTTTATCTAACAAAAGACATCCAAATATTCCATTTAATTTATTTTTCTGTATTTTTAAGCAGGTCTGTATTTCCTAAAGATTTCAGTGGCCTATAATGGTGTGCTTCTCATTTATGGAATTTGTACTAATTATAGAAATAATGAGATGTTGAACAGATATGCATATTGGGATTTATTGCAGGTTATAATATATGTTGTTTTTGAAGTGCAAGGTAAATTTCTTGCAGTGTTTTTTGGGCTGACTTTTTGTTATCTGTTTTTGTGTATGCTTTGCTTCCTTTTAGATGTAGGTGTGGTTTGTGGGAAGGAAAATACATACGTTTTAGAAGTTAATTTTATTATGGAGTCAAGAATTGTTGAGAATAGGGCTTTAATTATATGTTGTTGTTTGAATACTTTGGAATTACCTTTATTTTGAAGGAGATTTGAAGGAGATTCTTATCTTCGGTAGTTTAGGAATCAGGATCAGTGATAGACTATGCTTGGTGGGAATTAGCATTTTGGCTCTAAGAGTACCACATATTAAGATTCATAGTTTTTTTCTGTTGTTTGACTGCTTGGCGGACCAGTTATGTGTTTGTAGCAAGATTAATGACAACAGTGGATGTCTGCACTCAAGATTACTGCTGACAGAGACTGTAGATGAGATGGTGGTCTGCGGTCTTTATTTTAACAAGCACATATAATTTATTAATTGATTGCATTTTATTTATTTAGTTAGATCTTTCCTTCATTTATTGTTTCATTGCAATAACCCTGACTTTGGTTTTGGATGTCTTACTTTTGAGACAAGCTGTGTAGAATATGCATTTTATTTAACTTATTGTCCCAAATTTCAAAACCCTGGCATAGCTGGAAAGATCAACCTCAAGCATTCTGCTATTACTACAGTGAGTTGTGTAATTCACAAAAAACCCTTGGAATGACATCATCATCATCATGGGAGGTTGAGGTCTGGTCAAGTCAATACCTCCCAGTGGCCGAAGTATTGAAATGACTGGAGTTTTGCTGTTACAGGAACAGATAATGACATTCTATAACATGTTATATTAATTAATCACATTACTTATCCTGAGCATGGCCTTTACCTTCCTGAGTACGTGACAAAATCAAAAGCAAGTGCAGTCAACATCCTCTAATAAAGCTGTACTGTCTGACCTGGTATTGAGGCATGCAGACTGACTGCAATGCTAGGTTTGAAAAACAGGTGGAGATGCACAGTCCTGGGGCAGTCTAGTGCAGGAAATCCACCTGTAAGTCATGCTGGTGAGTGCAGGTCTAATGTCTAGCATGACTGTCTTGCTTGCATTCTCACTAGTTAAATCAAATTATGGGCATATGGCATTAACAGGAAGACAAGGAGGTTAATGCATCCTATCTATCCATCTCCACAGGAACTCATGGGGTGCTTCACAGTATGTGGAACTGAGTACTGCAAGCAGTCTAACTTCCCACTAGGTGTTGACTGCAAAACCTAGTCTTAGATACAGGTACATTTTCTGCTTTGTAAAGAAACCCAATAAGTTCAATAAGCTTCACCAATTATTTGGCTTTACATATTAGCAGACATTGCCAATGGACAATGCCAAAATGTTGTGGCAAGCTAGGTTAATTTTTCTGGATCAGGCATAGTGCTCTAGCAGTCTCCATTAGCACACACTGAAAAGGGACTGGAGCAGACTATTTTTTGCACTAGGGCATGCAGTAACTTGCACATAGCCTGTTACTTCACACTAAGATCCTTTTGGAGTCTGATCCTTCAATTTTTCTGTGAATGGTTAAACGTCTCTTTTTGCAAGTTCTTATTTGTAGATGCCAGTTGGTGAATCATTCTGTGTGTGGGCATGGGATGGCAATTTTTTTCAATTTGGTGGGGGGATTTGTTTTTGCAATTTTTTCTTCCTGTAGTCCTTTCTTATTGTGTTTTAATTTCAGTGGGACAGATCTTTTTATTTTGGAGTAGGATTTATGTTCAATTTATTATGATTCCAACTGCCATTTTATGCAGCTTCTGTGGAGAACAGGTAAGCCTGTCTTATATCTATTACTTTACACTGTGATTTCTTTAACTGTGCATTTTCTGTATATTTTTTTTTTGCCTTTTCCTGTTGATAATATGCAGGTAGGCAAGTTTGCTTTTTTCTCTATGAGTTGCAGAGATCTTGCAGAGGTCATGGTTTCCATGCCAAGTTTAATGTGGCTATCATTGCTGTATATTGTATTGCTTTGCTTGTTCAACAGTTTTTATTTGTTTGTTTCTTTTATATCTATTTAGAGATAATTCTGTGTTGTTTTTTAATGTTGTGCCCGTGACTCCTTATGTACAGGCAGTGCAGGGCCTGCTGGCTAGATTTAATTAATCTCTTTTCTGATAATGTGAGTATGATAATGTAACAAGAGTAGTGATAAAAGCTTGATAGCATGGATGCAGCAATGATAAATCATTTTATTGTCTAGCTTGCATACATGTTTTTGTTACATCCCTTCCTTATCATCAATTGCTAAAATAGTTTTGTCTGTGTGTATGTGTGTGTGTGTGTGTGTGTGTGTGTGTGTGTGTGTGTGTGTGTGTGTGTGTGTGTATAGGGCATGCCTTTGTTAACAAGATGCATGGCTACCGGACGCACTAGCACAGTCAGGTGTGACAGCACAATGTTTGTTTAAGAGACAAAGTTATGACCACTAATGAAATAATCTATGTGTGTGTGTTTACCTTGTCACTGAATCACTGATTCTGTCCATCATTATAAGTGGCTAATCTTCACTGGCCAATTTGCATGGACAAAGAGAATCTCTTTGAATCTATCATGCAGTCTTTTCACATTATGCTACTGCATTTCTGATCCTGCATTACTGTGTAGTGAAACTGTCATTACTAGAAAGCATGGAATTACATTAAGCACCTATATGTAGCATAACTATTAAGCACCTATACGTAACATAACTAAAATATAATTTATTATGTTGCTCGTTAAGAACCTGAAATATTTTAACTGAAAACACAAAACAGCCTTTGCTTAAACAGGTTGATATTTTTTTGCTGCTCTGGCTGCATTATATTACTTAAAGTCAGAACAACAACAAGAATAAAGCACATGTGTTTCACACTGATTTACGGGCAGCACTTGCAATATCTAAAGAAATTAAGAAGCTGATCAGTATGTGTACCCTCCCTTCAACAATCTTACAAAACTGCATATTTTTAAAAAACAAACCAGTGTACTTCTCAAGATTTGTTGGTGTAAGTGGCAAACTGTAATATGAAGTCATAAGATATAAATGCGTTTTGCCTGTGAAATGGATTTGTAAATTGACTGTTAGTTGTAAGGGCAGCATGCATTATTGATAAGCACTCTTCTTTGACTTGTACAATATATATTTTAGGATGCTCACTGTATATCATTAATAATAAGAATGGAGTACATTTACCTGCTTTTTTTGGAAGTGTGCTATGTGTTTTGATATTTGAACTTTGTGCTTCATATTTGCAAAGCTCTCAGAATGAATTATAAATGCAATGCTTAATGTATAAAATATTAATTTTGAAGTTTGTATGAGAATATTGCAGTTTTGCTTACCTATATGTAGATTTCTTCATTTGTCACAATGAAGCTTATGCATAAAACGTAAGCCACTTTAAGTAGGTGACATACTGCAGTTTGAGAGTTAGACCCAGGGTAACATGGAAGTGGAATACATTTATAAGCATAATCTATACAACAAGATCATTTATATCATGACAACATACATTAATATAAATGCATTATCTAAAATGGAAGCATAACACAGTATAGACAAAAAAACAAGACTTCTAAGAACTGCACTCTTTGGAAATTTCTTGTCTCCAGAGCTACACAGCATTATATTGGGGACTTTCCTATAGGATAGACTATGTGTACCTGTTTAGAAAGTCTGTAAACTGATCTGCAAATAATAAGTAGCTGTGAAAGTCTGGTAAAAGACAATGGTATTAACTATACTGATTTTTCTTAAGGGTGTGTTACAATTAGTACACAATGTATAAAGAGATTAAAAAATCTTATTAGATAATCAGTATTACAAAAGGCTATTTTACCGCAGAAAGTAAGCCCACAAAATAAAAAATTCACCTACAAAAAACTGACATGAGAAAATGAAAATAAACTTGCTCAATTTCTCTCCTGCGGAGATCCCATCTTCCCATCTGCTTCAGCCCTGTACTTTTACAGTGTTTGGTTAACAGCTGTTTAACAGGTTGTGTCTTGTTAAAGCTGGTATGAAATACGACATATCAGAGAGAGATGTTGAATTTATAGCCACAGCATTGCAGGCAGGTTTGATTGTCATCACTCTACCCATATCATCGAAATGTCACAATACTTTTACTAAACTCGGAACATAAATTTAGTTTATCAAAGGTATTATGTGGAAATGTACCCATCTGCTTGAAAGTGATGATGCTCACAGCACTCTCAATAATACTGTACTTACACAGCTCTGATCAAACATGCAGGCCAGCATTTATTATCCAGGTCTTCCTGTTTTCATACAAGTAATCCATGAAGAATGGTGCTACATACTTATGCAAATTACATTTTTTAGGATGACTGCAAAAATTAAGAGGTATTTGGTTAAACAAGCCTCCCTGTCACAAAAGCCTAACATGCTTAAGGCAAAAGCGGCAGGGAGATAGCTATTATTTAGATAAGGGGCATTACACATTTGTGTGCCTGTGGGATTAATATAGACATTAATCTAAAATTATCTCATTTACGTACTAAATGCTTAAATGGACTTGAGCTTATGTCAGTAAGCAGCGATTTACCATGAGAATAGGAAGATGTGAGAAGGGAAAAATATATATGTTCTGCCATTCATGTTAAAAGGAGGTACAATTATATGGACAAACTACTGAGGGGGCCTTTGGGAGAAATGTATCATTTTTTTTCTTGTGCATCCTTGATCAAACTGCTGAAGGGATTGCTGGGGAAATGCTACCTTTTTGGCGCTTATAATACTTGGTGAAACTTCTTAGGGCATCTTTGGGAGGAAATGTTTCATTTTGGTGCTTGTGACATACTACTGAGGAGCTCATTGGTGGAAATGTTTCATTTTGGTCTTTGTGCATACTTGGACATACTACTGAAGGAATCATTAGGGATAATGTTTTGTTTTGGGTCTTCTGCATACTTGTTCAGAGTTCTTAAGGGATCACTGTGGGAAATGATTAATTTTGACACTGGTGCATACTTGGTGAAACTGCTGAAGGATCACTTGGGGAAATGCTTCATTCTGGTGCTTGTGCATATTTAATGAAAGTCCTAAAGCTATTGCTTGGGGAAGTGTTTCATTTTGGTGCTTGTGTGTACTTTGACATATTGCTAAGGGGATCGGTGAGGAAAATCTTCATTTTGGTTCTTCTATATATTTGGTCAAACTACTGAAGGGATCCATCGGGGAAATATGTTTTGTTGGTGCTTGAGCATACTTGGACATGCCACTGAAAGGATTGCTGTAGAAAATGTTTCATTTTGGTGCTTGTGCATACTTGGTGAAACTGCTGAAGGGATTGCTTGGAGAAATGTTGTATTTTAGTGCTTATGCATACTTGGACATAATACTGAAGGGATTGGTGAGGGAAATATTTCATTTTGGTGCATGTGCATACTTGGACATTCTATTAAGGGATCATTGAGGGAAATGTTTCATTTTGGTGTTTTTGTATACTTGGTCAAACTACTGAATGGGTCGATGGGGGAAACATTTTATTTTTGTGCTTGTGCATACTTGGTCAAACTAACTAAGGGATTACTGTATAAATGCTTAGTTTTCATGAATGTGCATACTTAGGCATATTACTGAAGGGATTGGTGGGGGAAATGCATTATTTTGGTGCTTTTGCATATGTGGTCAAACCACGGAAAGGATCACTAGTGTCATGTTTCATTTTGGTGATTATGCATATGTGGTGAAACTACCGAAGGGATCACTCAGGGAGATGTTTCATTTGGTGTCAGTGAAGTGTTTTTGCATACATGGCCAGACTACTGAAGTGATTGCTGGGCAAAATATTTTTATGTGTGTGCCATTTTAATGCTTGTGCATATTTAGACAAACCACTGAAGGGGTTGCTGAGGGAAATAATTAATTTGTCCATCAAGAAAGCACTATTGTATACATGGACATTCTACTGAAGGGATAACAGGGGGATCTTCATGGATTTCAACTCCGATATCCCAGGTAAAGCATCACTTTCGGCAATGCATGTGAGTACTGTGCAGATATTGGACCATGGATTCCAAGAATACGTAATTGCCATGCACCACTCTACAAAATGTCTTATTTGCATTATCCTTAAGGTATTTCACATTAGCCATAATAAGGACATGCTCCATGCAGCTCAAGTGTAAACTAGTAACCAAGAAATGGCTGATGTTGTTTGGTGATCTAGGCCATGCAACAAGTGCATTTCCAGGGGAACCATCAAATAAAGTGCACCTGCTTAACAGAATATGATAAGTGAAATATTTATTACCTCACACAGAAGCAAACAGTGTAACCAATTCAGTTAAGTGCTTTCGTCATACAAAGATGGACTTAATCAGAACTGAATCACGTGAAGAGAAACACTCTTTTATAGCCCTCTAAACCTATTAATTAACCAAGCAATTATATAATTGTAGTTTAAGAAGACATACACTGAATTGATCATAAGAACATCATTAAAAAAACAACAATTTGAACATTTTTAAACTAATAAATAGCAAGGATAGGAAAGACATCAAGTAGAAATTACAGCAACTAATAATAAATAACATTTCTAATGATAGAAGAGATAATAAATTATCTTAAGTCTTTTAAAAAAAAAACTTTTTATGAAAAGCAGAATGCCATTTGTTGAAACAAAATGCTGCTACAGAAAATTTAGTGCTCAAAAAATGTTTTCATTGACATTTATAGTTCAGCTGCCGTAAGCTTCACCAGAGGACAAAATAATTACTTTTCCCTATTAAAGAAAGGTTTTAGAGTCATCCTACAAAGAAGGATGGACATAGGAGATGTATTAGTTAATTTGAGGTTGTTCACTCAGAAATTGAACTTAGCGGTTAATTTTAATGAGGAAAGAACTAAACCAATGACATTGACCCAAAAATCACTAAAAAGGGTACTTTTAATCCAGTAATCAACACTATAATGCTAACCTTTGAGAAAGCTTGTGAAAAAGATTTTTCTGATTATTGGTGCACAAAAATATATTTTATATACCACAGTTTGTCTACTGAGAAACAACATTTACTAAAAACTCTTATTCATGACCAGCCTCTTAGAATTATAAAACTGGACAAAGGTGTTGGGATAGTCAACCAACTAGACTATGTTGGTAAAATATTTGAACTGTTACAAGATAATAGTAAATATTTCCCTGTATCGAGAAATAAGATCAACATTCCTTATAGGAAAATAGATTGTTTCCCTTGAAGATGATTTAATGTTGGGAACTATTACTTACAAACATTATAATTTTTGATGAACAAAAATCTTTTGCTACCTACTATTTTTGGGATACCAAAGATACATAAATAAGTAATAGGCCCACCCGACAGATTAATAGCAGCAGCTAGACAGTGTAAAATATATCCCCTGGCTATATATATAGGTAGAATGTTAAAAGGGATCTTGAAGGAACAAAACACATACTCATTGATTCATGGGATTTTTCAAGAATATTAACATTTTAATGATCACATTGATTATCTATTTACAGTTAGTGCATTGGTTTAGGTAGAAGATATACACCAGTATAGAAAATACTCATGTATTTTTTATAGTTACCTGCCAATAGATTGGTTTTCTTGTAGCTCATACACTGTGCTGTTCCTGGGCTAACCCGCTCCATTCACCCTCACTCTGCTAAGGCTCACTCCATTCTCCTACCCTGCTCCCATTCCCACCCACCCCCATACTCCCATAATTTCTACTCATTTAGCCACTCCCTCTCCCATCTTCAACCAATCAATACAGATCACCCTAATTACTAGACACTCCCACTCGTCCCTCCCAGCAAACCAAAACCCAACTCCCTTAACTGAACTGCCCCATATATCCCTTCTCAGTCATCTCTTAACTATTCCTACTTATACTAACACTCCCTAACCACTCACATGTCATAGACAAGCACAATACTACAACTAAAACAACTAACCTCCACCAACTCCCCCCGCCATGTCTTACCAACAGACATGTCTACTCTTAGCCCTCCTAATAATTTTAGTTACATACACATTTGGTACTACCTACCATGGCAACCTAACAGAACCCTCCCCCACATGCTATCTCTCATAACTACCCTGAAAGATGTAAACATGCAAATATCTCTATCTCCTGCTCTTTAATTAACATTTCAGCTTTTCTACACACACACACTACAAACATTCTCACCCACAAATACCAACACTCTCTGAAAATTACAATAAACACATACTGAAATTCTTAGAAACCCTAGCCATGATTACATCTAATTTAGCCTGCAGTGGAGATGCTCACCCTAATCCTGGTCCATCCCCTATCCAGCACAACTCCCACATAGACAACAGCTACCTGTCCCACTCAACAACCATACCCTCTAGACATAAAAATGATATTTTACTACTTAGTATTAATGTAAGAAGTATCAAAAACAAAATATGTGAACTACATCCAAACCTTGCTCTTTACTCCCAGACATCATTCTTATCACCAAGACAGGGTTAAAACCAGGCACTTTGAACAATGAAATTCTGCCACCAGGATACATCATTTGTCAAGACAGGTTAGCTAAAAGAGGAGGCAGGTAAGCTGTTCTCTTTAAAACCCAACTATCCTTAGAAACTTCAGACACTAAAGCTTTGACATTTGATAATGCAGAGCTCCTACTTACAAGACTGATCATTAACCCTAGGAAACAGACAAACATAACTGGCATATATATCCCACCTGTAGACAATACACAGACAGTAGAACACATACTATGTTGGGTACCTGAAAATCTTCCTCAGGGAACAATACTTTTGGGTGATTTTAACATTGATTGGGCTGATTGCTCTTACCAACCCCCCAAAAAATGTATTAGTCTGCACAGCTTTATCCAGCTCATCTAACATCCCTCCAGATATAATAAAGCATCTAACAGGCAATCAATACTAGACTGGATATTACTAAATAGGCCCACCCTCTCATCTCACTATGGCTGTCTACCAGACAGTCTCAGTGATCATCTCTCTACCTATTTACTCAGGCAAAATATCAATCCAACCAAACAAATTACTTATCAATAAATAAGGAATAAAAAAAATCTCAACCTCAGTGACCTTATATATCCATATATAATTTCAAACATTGTAACTGGATGCCACTCACCCATCCCCCTCTAGAAGAAGCTGTACACTATTTTAATACCACCTACCTATCTAGTCTGGATGCCCAAGCCCCCACCCAGACTATTAGTCAAATCAAACTTCGCACCATGGTTAACTAAAGAAACTAGATCCCTACTACAGTCAAGAGATAAAGCCTGGAAACACTGGCACAAAACTGTCTCACTTAGCACTGCAAGCCTATCACAAACTCAGAAATCAATCAAAGAAACAAATTAAACAATACAAAATTAATTACTACTCCAAAGCCCAAACCAAATATTGCAATAATACACAGATATTTTGGACAGTCATGAACAATATACTCCAGCCAGGCAAAGTTAAAACACCCGTTCCTACTACACAAAGTAATAATGACAACATTGCCCCCAATTCAATACATATTTTACAGAAACTATCCTAGCACTGTCCAATAAACTAAACCCTTCTAAAATCTCAAACTACTCTCCACCAAACAATAACAAAAACTCCTTCTCACTGCAACCAGTGCCAACAGACATAATCAAAACACGTCTTAAAAAAACTAAAGTCAATGACCCTAGCAGTAGACAACTTACCAACAAACTTTCTAAAATTAAATGCTGATACCATTGTCTATCCAGTATCCATCCATATTAATAGATCCATAATGGAACACTAAGTCCCCAACATATGAAATAATTCACATATAATACCACTTCATAAAGGAGGCCTTTCTACTGACCTCTCTAATTATTGCGCCCAATAGTAATCCTATCAGCACTTTCAAAAATCCTTGAAAGAATCATCCACAAACAAATCACAGACAATCTGCATACTAACAAACTACTAACCAATACACAGCATGGCTCCCGGCCATATCTCAGTGCAACTGCCAAACTAATGTCATTTACTAACACTGTCAACCTTCATAGAAATAATGGTAGCTACATATCCTCTATCTTTTTAGACCTATCAAAAGCCTTTGACATGGTCTCACACAGTAAACTCCTAAATGTCGTCTGCCACCTCAACCTGTCCCGTTCTACCCTTGCCTGGTTCCAGGACTACAAAAATGGGTGACACCAAGCTGTACACTGGCAACAATCACTATCACCCCCTCCTACCTGTAACTTTAGGGGGTCTCACAAGGATCAATCTTAGGCCTTTTACTCTTCTCCATCTTCACTAATAACCTACACACCTCAATCCCACAAGAATCATTCATTCAGTATGCAGATGACTCAACAGTCATCTGTGCTACCACCACAGAAGAACTTAAAAAGTAACACAACAATCCTTCTAAGGAGTAGGAACATGGCTAAGCAACTCACAGTTAATTTTAAACACCCCCCAAAACAAGATTATAATATTCCAACCAACCAAATCAAATGCATCTCTGTGTTCTTTTAGCATATCTTCATTAGACAGCACAAGCATCTCTCTTACCTCATACCAAGCTGCTAGGAGTCGAAATTGACTATAATTTGAGATTTGATGGCCACATATCCCAAACAATAAAAAGTATGAAAAAAAAACTTGGAATACTATACAGGAACAACAATATTTTAAAAATGACACCAAAGCCAAAATTGCTCAAACTCACTTATTATCTTCACTACTATATGTATCCCCCATACTCACCAACTTAAGAAAAACTAAGTTGGTGAAGCTGGAAGACTACTACAATAAAATTGCCCATCGAGAGCTCACCATTGCCTCTCCCTTAAAAAGCTCAATTGGCTTGAACTCCCACATCTCCTGATGTATAACCAACTAATCATGGCCCATAAGATATTCTACCAAAGTGAAAAAACACCGTCTCCAAATTATATTGCCACCTCATTCCAGTAGCAGAACCTTACTCTCCACCAACAAACCACTTATTAAAATCAATACAGCCAAAATCTTAGCTGGAGAATCCCTATTTGCTAACTATGTAGGCAACGTATAGAATTTGCAACCTTATGAAATATCATCTACACCAACAATCTCTCAATTTAAATCAAAACTAAAATCTCACTTACAAAACAAATAGCTATGTCCTTGTAATACCCCAGATTAGATCACTTATCTCTTAAGGTAATTAGTGACCACTCCTATAGTTTCACAATCAAGTCAAAATTGGATCTGTCGCTACTAACAATCTTGGATGTCCCTCAATACAACTCCACAAAATTTTGCAAACATGCAAACTGCATACCAAAGTGTAACCCTATTTCCCTAAATGATCTCTCTTCTACATACCAAAGTTATGACTGTCTTTCCCCTATCTTCCCCCTCTTTTCAAATGCCTTACTATGTAAATCCTTGCCTATTCACCATGTGCAAATGATGCATCTTTACTCCTGTTATGTAATTAGTTCCACTTCTTGTATAAATATCTTTTCTTGTATAAATGCATTCTGTATAAATGTTTAAATTACTGTTTTTGTTCATGTAAAAAATTTCTTCCCAGGTCTCCACTGAAAATGGACATTTGTCCAGTCGGACTATCCCGGTAAACAAATGTAAAATAAATAAATAATAATAATAATAAATACTTATAGATGTGGTTCACCTCTTTATCTGTATACAACATGACTATGATTAGAATGTTTTAGACTAGCCTTGATTAAACAGTAATGAAATAAAATTTTTAGTTGATCTTATGGACTTACTACTTAAAAACATTTTCCTATATTTTGAAGGAGCATTTTATAGACAGCTCAGGGGTATAGCAATGGTGGCAGCTTGTGCCCCTATTTTTGCAAATTTGGTAATACTGACCTGGGAGAAGAAATACATGCTCAAATCACCATACAATAAATTGGAACTTCAATGGGCGTTACCTGGATGACATGATTTATTTATTTTTTTATTTGGGATTCTACAGTGCATAGAATAAAGCCTTTTATAGAATACATCTCAAACAGTGCCTTATTCATATTATAATAATAAGGACATTAACTTTTAGATATATCCATTGGAATGGAGGATGGTGAGTTTATAGAAAACTAACATTTTCCAATAGTTATCTTTACTTCAAAAGTAACCATCATTAGCATTTTAAGAAACGTTTAAAGAATGGTTCTTATAACCAGGATGTGTTCCAACTTGATATCATTTGGAATAGAAGGTAAAAAAATTACAAGATATATTATTGGAAAGGGGATATCCACTGGAAGTATTGGAGAAAATAAGGAAATAAGTTACATATAAATGGGAAAATATATACCCAATTACTTGGAAATGATAATGGGCTATGAGATTAAACAGACTGACGGTGCCTCGACACATTACACTAACAATGACTTCTGCTGGTCCCATACCATAGAGTCTAACAATGATTCTCAATACATTAAGGACATAGCTAAAAGACATTGCTCTATTTTTAAAACTAATGAGAAAATACTTAAATTAATAGCTAAAGATCCTTATTTTTTTATACAATATGGGAAGGAATATAAAGGCTGTCTTAGAAACAAACAAGTCCAGTTACACTATAAATAAAGGACATGGTACCAACACATGTGGGTTTTGCAAGCAATGCCCTTTTATTTTCATGAGAGAACATGTTAATCTCAATAAGTACTATGCATCTAAAATAATATTATCAGATGGTAATTGTGGTACATCTAGCTTGGTATATCTTGCTATCTGTGGAAGTTGTTCCTGCTTTTATGTGGGTAAAACATAAAGAGCACTATGTAAAAGGATTTATGAGCATAATTATGACATCAGAAAGAAGAATGTTAACAGTGTTCTATACAAGCATAGTTTAATATGCAACAACTTCAAAAAATGTTTGTTTGGAATATCGGAAGCTGTTGGTATAGACCAAAGGGGAAGACAATGGGAAACATGCACTGAATTTAGAGAACTGATGTGACAACTAAGGTTGAATGCAACCTCTCCACATGGGCTATATTAATACACTTCCGTTGATTCAGTTTGAAGCTTAGGGTAGCTAAATTATAAATGTCAATGGAAAAAAATTATGGACACTAAATTTTATGTGGCAGCATTTTGTTTCAACAAATGGTATTCTACTTTCCACAAAAAGTTTTTTTAAAGGACTTTAGATAATCTGCTAACTCTTCTACAATTAGTAATTTTATTTATTATTAGTTGCTGCAGGTCCTACCTGATGTCTTTCAGATATGTGTTATTTATTCGTTTAAAAATGTTCAAACTGTTGTTTTAGAATTATGTTATTATGACCAATTTGGTGTATGTATTTTTAAACTACAATTCGATAATTGCTTGATTAATTAATAGGGTTAGAGGGTTATAAAATAATGTTTCTCTTTACACCATTCAGTTCTGATGAAGTCCATCTGTGTAGGACAAAATAGCTTAACTGAATTAGTTATACTGTGTGCTTCTTTGAGAGCTAGTAAGTATTTTACTTACCATATTCCATTTACAGGGTGCGCTTTATTTGATGTTTACCCTGGAAATGCACTTCTTGCATGATCTAGATACACCAAGCAACATGAGCCATTTCTGGGTTACTATTTCACATCAGCACAAATGTCCTTTATTGATTTTGCCTTTGTACGCACATTCATATACATCAAGGATACCTGTATCTCATCTTTACATATGATTTTGAATATCAGCAGCAATCTGCTCTTGAGAAGAATTACAAAAAGGATAAAGGAATCGCAGATGACCAAATTATGCTGTTAAGGCATGGTTATATCAAAAAAATACTTTGCGGTACATAAGTTGCAGTAGATGTAGAAACTTCTGTTTACATTAATTAGAAAATAAAGTTTTCTAGCAGTTCAGTAACTCAGCAATAATTGTGGTATCACACAGTGCATGACCTTCTTCTTTTGGCTTTTTCTCAGTTAGGGTCGCCACAGCGGATCACCTGTCCACTCATGATTGGCAGTGGAGTTTTACGGTGTTGAGTTGCCAGCCCAGTGCCCAACCTTCCACAGAAGGCACACACCCGCACTCATGCCTAGGGCCAATTTAGAGTATCCAAACCACCTACAGCTTGTTTTTGGGATGAAACCGGAGCACGCAGAGGAAACCCATACGATCACAGGGAGGACATGCAGACTCCACACAGAAGGTACCCCAGCCAAGGATCGAACCAGGGAACCTCTTGCTATGAGGCAGCAATGCTAACCACTGCATCACCGTGGCCGCCCATCTCACAGTGCATGACACAGGTGGCAAATAAAAACACCTCCCCGTGTGACTGTACAGTGTTTGCTAAAAGGATAGACGTGTTTGGCTTTGTTGTCTGATGGACTGTGACTTATGTGGGGAGGAGGCATCGATACTTCATTTACTTTTCTCTGTGATTAAAATAATGGTGGGAATTCAGTAAAGCTTACGTGAAGTCATTTTGGTGTATGCATCGCAGCGTGATGTGTACATGAGTGCAGACAATGTTGGATTTAATAAGCATAGCCTAGTGGCGTGCAAGCACATGCAAACAGGGGAAAGTTCTGTGGAATGTAAATTACCTCATAAGCAGCTGAATCTTAAGCAGATGACCTAGGTGGAGCAATCCAACAAGCAGAAAGGCATCCATGTAGACTCCGTGTCAGTGTCCATATTGTATGTGGAATTTTTCTGTATACACAGACAGAAGGGGAAGTAAAAGTCCACAAATGTGAACATAACTCACCATGTACTAACATAGCAATCCCGAAAATGTTAGATCACATAAATATATGTGGAAAAGGTACATTGTGGATGTCTGAAAAAGGAAGGGAATGTGTAAAATAAATAATATTTTTTTAATAGTTTCAGCCTGTTTGCACTATGTGCCACAGTGCACAATCATACTTAAAAGAAAAAAAAAAACATGCTGTCACCAAGCTCGCAAGACTATAAACTGTGTAGTATGTAGGCTGTTACCATGAATATGTATGCAAATCAGATGGATTTCCTGAATTACTAAAAAGATCAGCCATGTCCACATATCCTCTTCATGTAGGCTGCTACACAATGCTGATATTCCCAGAGGATGTGGATGACACCGGGAGGGGGGGGTGTCTTATTATTTCTAGGGGGGTTTTTTTGTTCCTAGCCACCCATGTTTGCATTGCATGCCACATAGCTTAGCGTGTTCGCAAGGACAGACTACCCACATGACAGTGATGACATAGGCAGCAATCAATTAAAACCAGATATCTTCAATAAATATTTTTGAGTTTTGTTTTGTATATAAGCTATGCTGTGCTCCGCTGCACATAGCAGCTTGGCATGCACTAAAGTAGGCCTTGTAAATTATGTTAATTATATCCTGGGCAGGTGAACTACATCATAAGTAACTAATCCCACATGGTGGACATAAAGCAGAGCTGTATAAAATATGCATACACCCTATATTCTGAATTTCCCTCAATACTCTGGGCCATTGGAGTAGAGACTTCAGAATTTTAACTGGGATAATGAACATATGAATCCAAGTAAGCCAGTATAATTACTCCTGAAAAACAAATCCAAGTGTAAGAGAACAGGAGATAATACCATGGCAAAACTTATTTATTAAAACTCCAACGCACTTGTAAAGGCACTAAAAACAAGAGATGAGCACGTTCGGCTTTTCGTCTTCTTCATATCTGCATTTACAAATCTAGTGCTCAGTTAAATACTAAAATCATCCAGTAAAATTCAGAATGCATCATCACTAACATCATTTCCTGCAGAAGTTGCATCTCACTAACATAATTTCCTGTGCAGATTTCAGTGAAAGAGGGAGAAAAGAGGGAAAGAAGAAGGAGAAGAGTGTTCAGACCCAGGGTAACCTTCCAGGAGCTACATAAACTGGAGAATGTAGAGCACTACAGGGTGGATGGACATATTACAAGAACTCACTGAGCTCTGCCACCCTCAACTCAGAGCTGGAGCTAACTGAGGGGAACCAATCCCAGTGGAGACAAATGTATGTGTGGCCCTTAGGCTACTAGCTGCAGGTACTTTTCATAGACCAGCTGGGGATATGATGAGGGTGTCACAGACATCTGCATTCAGGATACTCCACCAATTCCTGGATGATATGCTTCCACATGACAGTGAGCACATATCTTTACCCCTCACCCCTGAGGTGAGGGCGAGCAATATACAACACTTCTACCATGTAGCACACTACCCTGAAGTACTGGGTGCCATAGATTGCATAGATGTACACATCAAGGTACCACCTGGTGAGCAGGGTACAATCAACTTTAACCGCAAGAGATACCACTCCATCAAATGCCAGGTCATGTGCAATGCCCTGGGGATTATCCTGAATGTGTGTGCTGGTAACCCTGGCAGATATCATAACTCCCATATCTGGCACACATCACAGATATACCAGATGTTTACTGGGGGATATCCCACAGGGCCATTTACTGGGAGATGCTGGCTATACCCTGGAACCGTGGATGACGACACCCATCAGAAATGCAAACAGACTCACAGAAGAATACCATAATGAGGCACACACAAAAACTAGGATTATCACAGAGTGTGTGTTTAGGCTTCTAAAGTCAGGGTTCCAGTGTTTCAATATAGCTGGTGGAGCCCTGAAGTATACTTCCGCCACACGTAGACAGATATTTACACTATGTGTTATGTTACACAATCTGATCCTGGAGAAACAGCTGCAGCATGATCAGAAAAGGAAGGGATACAGAGCCCTCCACCAGTGCCTAGTTCACCACAGCCACAGTCACAGGAGGACTTGGAGGAGGAACCCCTGCTGATGTTTCTGTAGGCAAATGTAGGCATGCCCAGTGCACTCTGGCTTTGGTTAAGAGAGAACGCATAGTACATTCACTGACAAAATAGGAACCTAGGGACTAATACCTTACTCCTAATCACATACAGATATTACATTTGATACCAGGCAACTCACACATCCTGTATCTATCCATGTAGTGGCTGTATACTACTTGCATCAGACAGAGTCAGCCCAGAACTACAGTTGTGTTAACTGCTGCATTTGCAGGGTAAGTCCGTAACCTACACAGTAGTCTAATGGATTATTATAGTATGTCGGTGTATGTATGGACAATATACATTATGCAATAACTAAAGTGGGCTAGCTGGACAGAAATGACATCTACATGGGACTACAGATACCCATACCATTAACATTTCCATTTCTATTCATTAGGCTTCATGCCTGGAATATTCATGCAGTCTTACTATAACAGATTACTGGCAAATCATGGAAGGGAGATGATGGACAGTCGGTTAAATGATAGTCAGACTGTTGTGTATCACAGCAAAACATGTGGTGTTGTTCTCTGCACCCAGCACAGCAGTGATTCCTTGCAACTGCTTAAACAGTATCTCATCAATGGTATATGAGCATTTCATGCAGTCTTAGGTCAGTACTATAGAAACTGATCATACATTGTATGCCTTAGGTAATGGAGGAATAACCCATGTCTTATTTATGCAGGCGATTGTGTGATGAATGACACCCTGTCTGTTAAGCAGCTTCTTCGGCTTAAAGGGCTAAGGCAATCACCTTGTGATATGGCATTCATAGTTCTTATTTGGAAGTATTCACTTGTTTTGCATGTGAGGTATCAATAATTTTGTGTTCTACAGATTGTCAGTCTGTTTGTGCTGTACTATTTTAACCTCTCTCACATATTAATTACATAAGACAGCTTTAAAAAATCTTAGCCAATGTGAGTGAAGTGCAGCCATGCAGATGTCATATTGTGTAATACACAAAATCCTGGACTGGAGTACAGCTGAGTGTGGGTGTAGTCAGCTTATAACTAGCCAAAACTCCCACTGGGCATGCTCATACACTTAGTTAAGCCGAGCGCAAATCTGTTGCTCCTTGCACAATGATTTGTGTGTTTGTGTGTGCATACATACACACACACACACACACAGATATATATATATATATATATATATATATATATATATATATAAATATAAAAATATATATATATATATATATTTGTCTTTTGTTAATTGGGTTAGTGCAACTGGGCGTGTGAGCCATTTTCAGTGGAGACCCAAGGACAAAAGCACTGCATACAAAATATCCATGACACTAACAATAACAGATTAATTTAGGTAATATTAATACATAACTACATACATTTTTACCAAATGTAAGATAACCAAAGCGTAAAAGAACAGATTAAACAAAATGTAGATTTGTAATAGAAACAAAAAAATAAGCCCCCAAAACCAAGTTGGAAGAGATGAAGAAGAGGTAATGAAATAGAAAGGCTAATTATATAGAAGGGATTTATATATATATATATATATATATATATATATATATATATATATATATATATACACACATATAAGCACTTTACTCTCTTGAAATACTGACATCTCGAATTTTAGTATCTCGAGATGAAAATTCCAAAAGTGCAGTTGAGCAAATATTCAAAGTGTCGAATTTGCAGTTGTAGTGGTGCGGTACATGGGGTTTGCTGTGTTTGTAAGGTGCGGTGTGCTGTGGGATATGGTTTGTTTGCCATTGTATAGATATAGGTGGAGATTTAGGTAAGTACTGTTTTTTTAAGAGTTTTGCATAGGGATTTGAGTGTATGTGGTTTGTTGGTAAGTTTTAGGTGTAGGTTAGGGTAGGTTGGTAAGATTGTGAGTGTGAAAATGTTGAGAGTGGTGGTGTTTGAATGTATGTGGTGTGTCTATGTACAAGGGGAATATAGAGTATGTATTGGTGGGTTTACTGTCTTTGTCTTTTTAGTGCGCCCTCGGAGTTAGTATATATAAGTATTGGGGGTGTGGAGGGCACAGTCCCCCACATGGGGGGTGCAGTGGGGCTTTGCCCCCCTGCTTTAATTTAGGGTTGGTGTGTGCATTTGTGTTGTTGTGTTTTGTTGGTTTGTTGTAGTGTAGGGAGGAGGAAGAAGGTGTATGCATGTTTGTTTGTTTGGTGGCAGGTGTATTTAAAAGTTGCGATTTTGAACGTCGCACTTTTGGGGTTTCGATATTATGAATGTTCGGCTTTATAGACTCGAGATAGTGAAATTCGAGATTTCAGTATTTCGAGATTATAAAGTGAATCACACATATATATATATATATATATATATATATATATATATATAGAGAGAGAGAGAGAGAGAGAGAGATAAATATATAGATATATATATATATATATATATATATATATATATATATATATATATATATGGGTTCACTTTATAATCTCAAAATACTGAAAGGTCGAATTTCAGTATATCAAGACCATAAAGCTGAATCTTCAAAAGAGCAAAAGTGCATAATTGTGAATTTGGCTAAGTTGAATTTGCGGTTATGGCTTTATGTTACGTGATGGGTAGTGTATTGTGGGGATGGTGTGTGGTGTAGTGTGTGGATTTAGGTGGAATTTAAAGTAAGTGAGTGTTTTGTAAGGGTTTGGGGGTAGGTGTTTGAGTGTATGTGAGTGTGTTTGTAAGTTGAACGTGTGGGTTAAGGTAGGCAGGTAAAAGCATGAGTGTTTAAATGTTGGATGTGGTGGTGTTTGTATATGTGTGTGTGTGTGTGTGTGTGTGTGTGTGTGTGTGTGTGTGTGTGTGTGTGTGTGTGTGTGTGTGTTTGAGTGTGTATGTGTGTGTGTGTGTGTTTAAAGGACTGTAGAATGTCTGGGTGCGAGTTTACTGTCTTTTTCTGTTTGTGCGATCTCTGAGTTAGTATATATAAGTGGGGGTGGGGGCGCAGTCCCCCCACATGGGTGATGTAGGGTGGCTTGCCCCCCTACTTATATGTAGTGTAGTTTTATAGATGTGTGGTGTTATGTTTGTGTGTGTCTTTTTTTATACTATGGGTATTGTGGTGTATGTGTGGTGTGGTGTATGGTGTGTGTTCAAGATTTGATGTTTCACGGTTCTGGGCTGTCAGTGTTTTGTTGATTTGACTTTATGGTCTTGATATACTGAAATTTGACCTTTTAGTATTTCGAGATTATAAAGTGACTATATATATATATATATATATATATATATATATATATATATATTTATATATATGTATATCCTGGTAAATAACATATTGACTGCATACCTCCAACAGCTGACCCAGTAGTCAGAGACTTACGGACACATAGATAGTGATCTCGCCTCTGGCTTTCACAGATTGGTAATATTTGGGGATGCATTCTATGTAATGCAACCTGTAAACAAAGGTATAGCATGTAAATCCAAGACAGTCATTGTTCCACTGTATCCGATATTCATCATGCCTACAATTGAGTGCAGTGCCACCTTTTGTATGTAACTAACCAGGCATATCTGACTCCACAGAGGTTCAGAGGTTCCACAGTAAACCAATACACAGTGTACATAACATGTCCTATGCAGACTGCTTCAAACTTGTAACTGTGTATTCTGTCTCCAACATGCTTTGAAGGGGAGGTGTATGCCTGCCCTGCAGGGAGGTATCAGACCCCACTGTGTATCTCCTGCATATCCAAGAAAGGACTAGCACAAGAATTACCACTGCTACACATCTACACCTACACCTTGCGTGTGGTATAAACAGGACATGCTTGACAGACAGGTATGTAGCCCACATACTACATCTAATATGTAACAGGTTCCAAATGTATGTGAAGCACAGTTCCACCCTTATGCAAATCATGTGTAAGTTACACAACAGGATGGGTACATGACAATTATTATGCTTTAGAACAAATGTCCCTAATGGGCACAGGGAAACTGTGGATGGTTCACCTCACACTTCTGGTTTGTTCATGTGTCAACTCCTAAAACTTTGCTTACACTTATTAAGGGTATCAGATCTTGTCAGAGTTTAGGGATGCATGGCTAGGAGAACAGGTTTCCTTGTTTTTGTTAGCCTATTATGCACTTATGAATTAATGGAGCCATGCCACTACACTGTTTTACCTTTCTGACATTTTTGTTCTGTGCTGTCATTCCATCCTGTGCTCTGATGTTGATGGGCTTACTGTAGATGTTAACCCATATGTGTGTCCTACATAGTCCAGAAAGTGAGATGTAAACAGTGCCATGAGACACCTTTCATTGTGTGACTATACAGCCATTACAACAGCATCCATCGTAATGTACTCAGCATAATGTGGTTTACACATTACAAATGGCATCATTCAAACTGTGTGACTGACCAGTACAAATAGCATGTCAAAGCAACAATGGATGAAACAAATACATATTAATTTAGATAGTCACCCTATGCATCAGATACGTAGCTTCATTTCCCTGCATTGATGACAATGATGATAGGGATGTGGCACAGGTATCATCACTTGCACAGGGTGATGTATGGGGGTGCAGGAAGCCTAGGCTGGCAAGTGTGTGTGTGCGTGAGTCAGAAAGGGGAGCAGACAAGGCGGACCATGTTAATCTGGTGTGTGTGTGTCTGTAGGTAACCTGAGTGTGACAGGGGTGTGTGAATGCCTGCATGAACACAGACAAGCTCAGTGCTAGCTCTATGTTAATGTATGTTGGACAGCTTTGAGCCGTGCATGGGACAGTTCATCATTTCCACCCCCAAACATGAGAACTGGCTCTGCCAGAAGTTGCACCAGCAACTCCATGCCGAAGTTCAGATGCTGGGCTACTACCTGAGGGTGACTCCACAGATTCACACTAGATCATAAGCCCATGGCCTGGCATGTCTTGGTGAGGACTGCACACTCCCCTCTGGAGTGTTGGATGCACTGCCACTATGGGACCCTGATTGTGCATGGCCACATGGACTCTCAGGAAATGTAGTTATTGACCTGTGTCCATGAGTCCAACAGTCAACTGCAACCAGATGTTCCATCACAGACAATGTGCATTCCAAGGCAGATAGTTTGCAATCTCTTTCAGACCAATGTCAATCAGTGCAGGGTATCAGCAATACAGTGGAGACAGTCACAGATGTCAACCTATGCTGCATCCATAACCCTAAGCATTCTTCTGCAGTTCCTTTTGGAATTTGCCTATGCCTCCATGTCAGCCGCAAGCATACGCCGAGTGACACGTGATGAGATACCTGCAACAGGTGGTGGAGGGACAGCAGGTCTCTATGGTCAGTGTTGACACTCCCTGCAGCCACAGTAGCCACACTTCCCTGTTCAATGTCCCTACTCTGCGACTGTACAATATCTGTGGCCTCAGGGGACTGAGTATATAAACATCTGTGGCAGATTCAGCTCCTGCAGCCCCCAACTATGTCTCACTTTGTCCATCATCATCATCAGAGTCTAAAGAGACACTGACTTCAAGTTGTGAAGGGGACCAACCTCCCAGGTCACCTGTGATATAAAGAGGGAAACATCACATTAATACATGCACTACTATGATCTGCAGTCCTATGTTTCAATATATTTTAAGATGTATACACTGCCGTCAATATTACATACTTGTACAACCCACAGTCTGAGATAGTAGGACATGAGGTCATTAATCACTAACTCAACTTGGTAAGTTTTCAAACTGACAGCTCTTAAAACTGGACTCTCATGAGCAATACATAAATTATGCACACTGCTGAAATTCTGCAGAATTCTGCACAGTTTGCAGGTATGGCCATCTAAAATGTCCTGTAAATACTGTAAAATAAATCACTAGACCTACAAGGCCTAGATATGACCCTAAAATGTGTTCATTCAGAACATATCTCTACATTTCTCAATCATGCAGATTGTACATCAACCCAGCCTGTAGGCCTGGGATGGCACTTTAGCTAATACCTTGAAGTAAATCTATGTCTCTGACAAAAATGTTTTGTGCTTACCACTGGCAGGGGCACAGCCAATTCCTGTTACTGATAGTCCTGAAAAACATTTGAGGGAGAGGTAATGTAAACAGCACCACATGTTACAGTATAACACTGGCAATACGTCCAAATATCCCCCTTTAGAGTAGCCACTATGTCAACAGGTATGTGAGTCAAAATCTCTGCATGAGATTAAAACTGCAGGTAACCCAGTCCCCCCACCCTATAAAACACCTGTCACCCACATAAAACTATGTACACCTGACATGCTAAATGCCACAGTATTCCAGTGCTGATTCAACTAAACATATCTGGATGCTCCTTTTGGCTGGAAATGCTGGCACCCACATCCATGACATGGTGTGATGGAAGCCTGGGAGCTGTCCTGGTGTCTTGTGTTGCAAGGTTCACCAGGAATTCCTCAGTGGCCGACAGAAGTTGTTCTGCTGCAGGCCTGCCACCATTGACCTGACAATCCCTGGCCACATCTGCTGGCTGTCTGCATGCCATGTGAACACATCTGTGGCACGGTGTCGCACCTGCTCATATGTGTGATTCTGATGGCCCGCAGCATTTATGCTATGGACCAGTTCATCCCATAAGGCTTGTTCATAGGTTCATAGGTTCATACTAGGCTATCTGCCCTAGGGCATTTATAAGCCTAGCCAGAATGTGTTTGGCTTTCGCCACCCATTTTAAATTTATTTTGCTATGCCCTTTTTTGAGGTTAGTATACTGTGCCTCTGTCTAACAGTGACACAGAAGTGATACCCGGGGTAAACCTACGATCTCCCATCCACTCATCAAGATTCCTCTTGAAGAGAGTCAATGAGGGACTCTGCCTAACCTGGACTGGGATTTTATTCCAGAGTGAAGGGAGCCTCTGGGTTATGAATCTGTCCCTCCAGCATGTCCTATTTATTTCTGTGCTGAGGTTCAAGTCTCTCGAGCGCGTAGCTCGATGAGATTTGGATTTTCTGAGTTGCAGCATGTCCATTAATTCCGGGTTGGATATGGCTTTATACGTCAGGCACAGCTCGCCTCTGAACAAGCAGTATGCCACTGAGTAGAGCTGGAGTTTCTTTAACCGGGCAGCATATGGCATCTGTTTGAGCCCTTTGATCCTCTTGGTGAGGTACTTTTGGGGTCTTTCCAGTTGCTGCAGGTGTCTGGTAAGGTACATCCCAAAAGGGGCATTGTACTCAAGTATGGGCCTGATGAGGGTTGAGTAAAGAGGCACGATGACGTCCCCTGATCTAGATGTGAATCCCTTCGTGATAAGGTGGGCTATATAAAATGTTTTTCTAACCACTTTGGCCACGTGGTTGTCAAATGAGAGATTGCTATCAACTTGGGTCCCCAGGTCCCTAATTACTTCTTCTGTACTTAATGGATTACCACCTATGTGGTAATTTGTGGGCACTTTGTTTTTGCCAAATGGGATGACTATACACTTTTTGGCATTTAGCTTGAGGCTATGGCTCTGGTACCAGTTGTCTGTTTCTATGAGGCCCTTTTGGAGGATGCTTGTGTTGGCTGGAGAGTCGATTATTGCACCCAGTTTGCAGTCATCTGCGAACTTGGTCAGCCACAGTCCTTCCATGTTGGCCTGTACCTCCGAGAAATATATACCAAACAAGAGAGGTCCCAGTACTGAGCCTTGTGGGACACCACTTGTAACTGGTTTGGAGTCTGACATGGCTCCAGCAATTCTAACCATGTGGGTTCTGTCCTTGAGCCAATTTGCAATCCATCTAGTGACATAGGGGTTTATATTTAAGCTGGTGAGCTTATCTATAATGCCCGAGTGGGGTATTGTATCGAAGGCTTTTGCGAGGTCCAGGTAGGCTGTGTGGACCACCTTCCCCTCGTCAATGGCCTTGGTGACTGTTTCAAAGAAATCAACAAGGTTTAAGAGGCAGGATCTGCCCTTAACAAAGCCGAACTGGGTAGGATCCAGTTTTGTAGGTCCCCAATATCTTTATTTATGAGGTCCATGATGATCCTTTCCATAGCTTTGCAGACCAAGCTAGTCAGGCTTATGGGGCGATAGTTTCCAGGATCCGTTGAGGCACCACCTTTATGGAGAGGGACCACTGTTGCTGTACGCCACTCTTTGGGCACATATCCTGTAGTAAGGCTGAGATTGAACAGTAGTTTTATGTTTGGGTTTAGCTCTTCTTGGAGTTCATGTAGGACGCAGCCTGGGACACTGTCTGGTCCCATTGATGCTGTGTTTTTGCTTTGGAGAGGGCGGCTCTTACCTGAGCATCTGAGATGTCAGGGGGGCAGCACTCTGCAGGGATAGATATTTGCCCTTTTGGTGGAGAGAAGTTTGTGCTGAACCTGTTAGCTAGGATGTTGGCAATGTCTGTGGGTTCGGTGTATTTTTTGTCATTTTGGACTAATTCTGAGCATATCTGGGAATTACCACCCAGGTTCCTAACATAACTAAAGAAAGCCTTGTGATTATCCTTAGTGTCCTGTGCAATTTTTCTCTCGAAGCTGGCCTTAGACAATTTTATGTGTGCCCGTAGTTTTTTACTAATACTGATCAGTGATGCCTTCCCTTTTTGGGATTTTGCTCTATCATTTAGTAGCTTCCTCCTTCTATTGTATAGTTTTTTTATGGCTGGGGTCCACCAGACAGGACGTCTGCCTTTGGAGGATTGGGTCTTGGTTTTATTTGGGATCGCATGATCCATGCATTCCTGAAGGTGTTCATAGAATGCATTTATAAAGGATTCTGCTGTCTGGGCCGTATTTTCCACAGGCCCGTCACTCTTGCTTATTTGCCCTGTCTCTGGACAGCAGAACTTGGTAGTATCGTCTTAATGTTTCAGTTATGAGGTTGTTTTCCACCTCAGTGAAAAGTGGGCAACATCTGGGATGCATGTTATTGCCTGATATACAAAATAATGAGAATGCATGTCAGAATTGGGTCCCTATCAGCATCTGGAATGCTGACAATATCAAATTTGATATTGTCGCATTGAGAATGTCGAAAGTGCAGAATGTCGAACGGGTAAACGGAAATCTCCATAAGGGGAGATTTACATTTACCTCAATGTAGTGGGGTCTCAGAGTTGGTATATTTAAGTAGTGGGGGTGCAGGGTGGCTTTCCTCCCTGCCTGCACCAGTTAGTTGTTTTTTTTTTTTTTTTTAATCGGCATTCGAAAATTGGATAGTCCGATCATGTCAGTTCGACATTTAATGATTCAAACTATTCAATTTTCAAAATGCTGATATATACATGTCAGAATCACATACATGAGTGTACAGTATGTACAGATACAGCAATTAAGGAAGGCTATCAGTATTCCCTGCTTGATTACACATCTCATATGATACAGTGTGCCAAACATGCAAAGGGTGTAAACCCAACTAGGATAGTAGCAATAGTGACCTACTCCTGTTTGTGCCATGACAGATACTCACGTATAATCAGACACGCAACATAGGAGTCCACTTGTAGTGTGACCCATAGCAGGAAACCCCCCCCCCCAGTAACATATCTATATAGTACGATGCCAAAAAAATATCTGTGTGCTATTACAACTTCCAACAAAGGCAGTATCCAGGAGACCTGTGTCCCTAGTTGACAGAGAGCATTAAACCGTTGCTGTAGTCTACATCCTCTCTAGGTGTTACACAGCTGCAAAACAATGGCATGTCACTTGTACAGTTCTAAGAAAGGCTTACTGATGTAATCACAATTCTCCCTAATTATATTAAAACATAAGCATCATGTTGAAAACAAAATGGTTACATACCTGATGGAATACAATACTCTTTTGAAAGATACAGATATATACATGTTGTGACAATGAGTTCACCATAGAAAGTAACTCATACACAATGGTTTCCCTAGCTAGCAGTTTGTCTTTTTAAGATGGTTCTCATTAGCAGGTGATTGCCTCTGAACCAATATGTGATTCAGAAATGCTAATTGAAGAATACACAGGT
The DNA here is from genome assembly GCF_019279795.1 of Protopterus annectens. Lineage (NCBI taxonomy): Eukaryota > Metazoa > Chordata > Ceratodontiformes > Protopteridae > Protopterus > Protopterus annectens. The sequence goes on from NC_056735.1 coordinate 909,387,887, forward strand.
GATTTGCAGTGTAATCAGGCAATCCCATGCAACTATTGAAGGAGATATAAGGCCTCAATGTAGAATCCATCCCCTTTCACATATGATGGGATGGAAATACTGGGGTTGAGATGCTACATCAGCACAAAGAGGATGTTTGTAGTAGATATTTATTACATACACATATGTGTGAGGTATAGGCTGTAGTTGATGCTTTTGCTGCTGCAGCAGACAATAAGCATAGTGAGAGAGGCTGCAGAATGTGGAGGACAACAACACTTACGCGTAACAATGTGACCTGTGGCAGCCTTGGTGTAAAGCCAGAGCCTGATTGAGGGAACCCATCCCACAGGAAATTGAAGTTTTTATTTAAGGTAAGTATGTTAGCCATAGGTATCATTAACAGAGTAAAAGGCAGCATGTTTGTTGTGTCCTTGAACAAAGTAGGGGGTGCACTTAATATTATGTCAACCATTTGGACAACTGCCAAGCTGTGTGTTACGTTATGGTAGTCTTCTGGAACATGTGTGCTGGCAACCCTTGTTGCTAGCACAACCTCCATATGTGTATGTTACTTGTGCAGCTGTGCTAATCTGTAATATTTGTAGCAAGTGATTGTGTGCTGCAGTCTGATACTACTGGACCTACTTTGAATTACATACCTCAAAATCCTCTGTGAATGCATAGTAATGCATGACCTGACACTCTATGCACTTTCTAGTGTTGTAATATGAATATGTTAACTGTCATCCTATCAGCAGGCCTTTAATTTCCATCATTGAAAAGCAGGCAGACCATATAAAATGCTTTGGGTGGATAAATAGGTTATGAGACATTCATATCAGAATTTGCAATGGTGTTGTACACATACATGTATTAGAAATGCAAGACACCACTGGATTTGAACCCAGGACCACGTGTACCAAAAATTAATGTTTTCAAAGTATTTAACAGACTGTGCTCATGAGTCACTGTTAAAGGAGATGTATTTTTAAATGTATAATTGTACACATACATGCTATTATATACCTCATTTACATCCATTATTCTGTGTATGGCTTTATATGGATGTATTTCTCCACCAGAGGTCCAGTTAAACACCTATTTTCCCACTAATGTTTTAGCAGGAGTATTTTTAAATGTTGCAGATATAATTGTTATCTGCTGTTAGAGACCACACTTACATTCATTATTATGTGTCTAGATTTATAGTGCTGTATTCCTACACCAGAGTTCGAGTTGCATTCCCATTTTCTATTACTCTTTTATCAAATTTCTGTGACATGGTGCAATGTACAGCATTGCTTAAGCATGCTTAATGAGGGGAAGATGGCAGTTGTTAGATTTTGCTTGAAACACCTGTATTCATTAACAGCTGTGCGGCTTGGTAGGTTGATGCACTGGTCCACATGTGTGATGGTCCTGGCTTCAAAATAGGCTGCAGGTGTACTTTTTGTATGCAATTAATAGTATTTCACACACATATATTGATATAGCGCCATTTAGCTTAGCGACACTAAGCAGCATAGTGTCACACAAAAAATCTTTAAAAAATGAAAATGGGGAGATAGGACAGTGGTAAAATGTGGTGCAAGCAGGGGGAAAAAACATAGTGAAATGTATTTATTTATTTATTTATTTATTTCCAATTTGATTACCGGAGAAGCCCACTGGGCCCAAATGACCAGTTCTCAGTGGAGGCCTGGGGAGAAAAGCTCCAAGATACTTAATTCAGTAAAGATACAAAAGATACAAAAGTATAAAAGATACATTATATATAACAGTTTACAAATATGTACATTCAATGTCATGCATGACCAACAAAAAACTCATTATGGTTATACTATATAGATTAATTTGAGCAAACACTCTTATATTGTACATGTGGAAACACTTTACATACACATATTTAAAGTAAATGTGGAAAATGCAGGTAGGTATGATAAAGGATTGCAGATAGGTATGTGCAGAAAGGGTGTAGGAAAGAACCATAGCTATCAATTTCTTGGAAAGCAACAACTGTGCATCTTAACTGATTTTTTAGCTGAATCTGGACTGTCACCCTCAAAGAGAGGGGTGAGGACAACATAAGTGCATTGTCAAACCAATTGAACTGAATTAAATATTTCCAGTGGACATGTGTGAGAAATGGAGAGCTATGTATGGGACAATATTTTTGGGGGGACAGGTGCACATTTGTTTTTAAGGTGAGAGTGGAATGTTAGGGAAGGGACGTAGGTTCATGTGGGGGAGGTAAGTTGGGAAGTTGAGGAATATTTTGAAGAGAGACAAGATAGCAGACAGAGTTGGTGTGTGACACAAGAGTGGGGTGAACACCTTGGTTGAAGAGGGTGTTGTGTAATCCCAGTCACATGGACGTCAGACACAGTAGCAGTGTGACTCAAGTCTTCACCCATGGGACTGTCAGCACTGTAACTTCATTGCTCCTGTAGAGGTAGTGGTTGGCACCAGCATGTGGGGAATGGCTGCCCCACCTAGATGGACAGCATGCTCTCCATCCAGCAGTCCATGCACCATGCCTGGCAATTCCTCATGGGTAACATAAGTACCCCTCCATTTCCACTCCCAGAAAAGAGACCAACCTCAGCTTGTGTGACAGATCTACCCAACGGCCCAACAACTGCAGAGGCAATAGCAGAGGTGCCATCAGGCTATGACTAAGACATGCTGGGCCCCAGTGCCATGGCCGGGGGAGCCAAGGATTGCCTAGAACCAGCCTACCTTGTCACTCTGTAAGAAATTAAATATAAAAATAAAGTAAAAATAAACATAACCAAAAAATGTTAGTATTAATATAATAGAAGATAATGATGATTAATCAAAAGACACAGAAAGGAATATAATGAGGAACACAACAGTAAATAATGTAAATTAAAGCATATTAACAGCAAACCAGTATGAAATTATACATAAGGCCAACATAACAGGTAGCTGCAAATAATATATTAATATCAAATCATAATAGTATATATAATTAAAGGAGAAGTGGTGGGGTGAGAGAGAAAAAATAGTAACTTCACAGGTAATATTACTACAGATACTACTACTGCATATTTCTACATATCTAAGATTTCAGTTGTGAGTATAGTGACAGCAAATATTGTATAGATGATGCTGCACATACATAGCTCTCATCCTGTTAGCATGGGACATTATGGGCAAAGCCCTATCAACTGGTGGTGCAAAGGTACAACTACCAGGAACATTTTTACATGGTATGCTTATACATTAGTAGCAAGGTGTTCTGATTATGGATTTGCCAATAAACTGCATTCCAAGCAATGCCATGTATCTGCTAATAAAGGGCCAGACATAAGGGGCAGTAGTGATTACATTCTGCAAAAATCATGACAGTTGAGAGGTATCTTCATGTACTCTAATTACACTAGAAAGCTGGCCTTTTCTCAGTTGGCAAACAATGGGATTATAACCCGCAAGCAGTGACTACAGGAATAATATGCACTTTATCTGAATATAATGAATTCTCTAAACACATCTCTTTTAAGACTTTTATTGCAAAATTTTGTGTGAAATCATACATTTACACCCATGCATAGCTGTGTCAGACTGGAAACCAAATGCAGTGACCACATGAATAATAAGCACTTTATTAAATAATAATAGTTATTAAAACACCATCTTCTTTTCCACTGTAATGCTTAATGTCACATGAAATCTGGCAGTTACACGTATGTACGGCTGTGGAGGAAGTCTGTTACCCTACCCGTATGCCCCATTCATTTGCTGAGTGCTATCTACAGCATATTTTGGGGAAAATTATCAGAACTGAAGCCTGACACTTAATTTGGATATTGCACTACATTTATTTATGACATTTGTTGCTGCATTATTTATTAGTTAATATGGTGTCGGATTAGAACACACATTCAGTGAATACAGGAATAATGAACACTTATTTGAAAAGATTGCTTATCAAATCACAATCTCGTTTTAAACTTTATTTATATTTTTTCTTAAAATCTGGCATTTAGACACATGGATAGCTGTCCAGGACTTCAGTTAACTTATCCATATACCATTTTCAATTACTGAGTGAAATATACAGCATTATTTCAGACAAAATGAGCAGAACACAGGCTTGAACCTTACTCTGGGTATTGCACTACATTAATTTCAGACATTTGTTGCTGCATTTTTTGTTCATTTACATTTAACAGTTGACTGGTGTCAGATTAGAACACATATGCCATGAGTACAGGAATAGTGAACACTTTTTTTAAAAAACAGTAGTTATCAAAGCACCGTCTCCTTTTAAAGTTTATTGATAATGTTGCTTAAACTCTGGCATTTAGACACATGGATAATTGTCCAGGACTTCAGTTAACTTATCCATATACCATGTATATTGACTAAGCAGAATACACAGCATTATTTCAGACAAAATGAGCAGAACATAGGCTTGAACCTTACTCTGGGTATTGCACTACATTTATTTCTGACATTTTTTGCTGCATTCTTAATTTAGTTACATGTAACACGTGACTGGTGTCAGATTAGAACACACACAGTGAATACAGGAATAGTGAACAGTTCATTTGAAAACATTACTTATCAAAGCACCATCACCCTTTAAAATGTATTGATTAATGTTGCTTCAACTCTAATATGTAGACCATGGATAGCTGTGTAGGACTTTTGCTAACTAACCTATATACCCTGTTCATTTATTGAGTGCAGCCTACAGTATGTTTCAGAGAATGAGCAGACCAGAGCAGTGACTCTTAATTTAGATAGACCCTAACATTAACTGATGTTTGGAAGCTATACTATGCAGTACTGCATGCTTACTTGCTTTATCTTGCTTTACCATTTCAGTAGGCAAGTGACACATTAAGAAATATGTACGATATCCCAGGTGTGTCATACCTGACTGCTAAGACGGCAAACTCTGTAATTAATTTATTGTAGAATTACATTATGCATTAAGTTATTACTTTGATGTTTTCCTACTTACTACACAATTGCCTCATCCTGGCCTGGTGCCCTGCATGGGACTGGACATTGCCAGCCCTCTCTTCTGCAGCTGTGATAAAAGGAGAAAACCATTATGCATACCAGTTTTGTACAGATTCAGCTTGTATATTTCTAAATTACTGACAAACATACTTACATATCTGTAAGGTGTGCCCAGCCCTAGCTTCTTAGATCCAGGTGTCCAAGGTCCCCCTCTTCCTATGCTTCAAGTCGTCATAGTGGTAACAACACTGCTCTTCAGTTTGGGGGATATCAGTAGCACTGATAGGCTCCCTGGCCAACCAATCCCAGACCTCAGACTTACACTCTGACCTCTGTTAGTTGCACTGCAGCAGGCAGTGTTCATAATTCTTAACCAGGAGTCCAACAAAAATTATGGACTCCTGCACTGCTACTTCTGCACATAAAAGAGCACTACTTCACCAACAGCACCAGGAATATCCACAGCCAAGTTAAGACTCCAATTAATAATGTGAAATTCCTGACTATTGGCCTTTAAATAGGCTGCATTCTCACCCTTGCACATCATGCTGTAACTTTCAAAAAAGTGCAGCAACTTTTAACATTGTGCAAACTTGCACAAACCATGTGTAAGCACAGCTTAGCAACGCAAAAACGGGAATAGACCATTGACCATGTTTAAGTGTTGCTTAGCACTGCACAGCTTTTCCAAATGCAACAATGTTTTAATTTTAAACCAAACTGATGTTTCAGTCACTTGACACATTTTCACAATAATAAATGTAAAAAGTATGACTGCTCCTAGTCACTGGGATAGTGAAGGGAACTTGTATATCTTCATATATACTACAAAGGTGCTTGTAAGCGTAGTTCAGCTTCACTGCATGGGTTTGTTCATTGCTAAGCACCACATAACTATGGCAACTGAATGCATCTGCGTTCTATTTTTAGATGTCTAGTGGATGTCTTCTGTATATATCAGTGCATCTAAGCATAGCTAAGCAATGTGTTGTATCGTGCAAACAAGCACACGAAAAAAAAATTAAAACTGAATACATCTGGTTTCTATTTTTAGATGTCTAGCAGATGTATACTGTATATGTGTACAATGCTAGGTATAGCTGCACAACACGTGGCACTGAGCAGACAAGAACATACACGTAAAAAAAAATAAATAAATAAAATTGCAATTTCATGAAGTGTTGTTCACCTTTCAGTCAGGGTTAATGGGCTGAAAGGTACTATGCTGTGCTTACCAACTGTCTAGAAGTTTTCTGGACAGTCCACATGTATGGAACAGCTTCTACAGTTTTGCTTACACGGATTTAAAATCCATTTTACTGTGCTCTCCCTCAGCACCATGCCATAATTAATATGTATGGCATGCTGCTAAGGAGGAACCATGGCTGTGTACATGGGTACATTCCATGTAGTCTCTTCACGGAGCCTATATGGATTTTATTGAATCCTGGGGAATGTCATTTGCATATTATCTTCATTTTGTATAAGTGCATTTCTTTCTTATATTAGTTTTGATCAGGGTCGGCCTTAGCCAAAATGGCACCCTAGGTAAAGTAGTGCTCTGGCACACCTTAAGCCCCACCCACACCATGCTCATGAAACACCCCTATTTGAGCCACACCCACAGGTAGGTCACTCCCCATGAAAGCCACTCCAGTCATTTCCTTAAATTATTTAAATGCATAGAAAGAAAAAGATACCTTGGAATGTAATTAAACTGCAACTACCTTTGCATACATATTTCCTACTTTAAATACCAGAGTCAGACCATGGTCAAATAGGGCCCTAGGCAAGGTAATAGACTGGCTCGCCCAGAACAGGTCCTCTTGCACCAAATCCCTACTCCCCCCCAAGCAGCAGTCCTCTCCTCAGTCATTCCATTATTGGCTATTTCTCACCAGTTACAATACACACTTTTCAAATCTATCAGTGTGCATACTGTTTTCTTATTTGCTTCTACAGTCATTGCAGATATTGAAATAAAATAGCACGAACAGATAGACATTTGCTAAACAAACAATACAGTCTCACAATGAAAATAGACTTAGTATGAGTAGTAAACTTCTCTGCCCTTTAAACATTCATTGAAATGGCATGAAAACCCACATTCATAAAAACGTATCTGACCACCTTCCTGATTGCATTCAATTATATTTCTTTTATAATACAGCACCGCTTGTTCAATGTGTTTTAAATTTATAGTTTTAAACATTCTTTTAATAAATGATGAAACAAAGTGTATGAACCAATAATGACAAAAACTGCCCATTCAGAACATTTTCATCATAAAATTCTACTCAAACTTATGTCATTACAATCCACTAATATCAGTAAATGTGCACAGTCTCTGCAGAAGTAAAAAACACCTAAATAATTCTTCATTAAAGATATCAATAACTAATGAAAAGGTTGCTGCTATCAAACAATTGTATACATCATTGTTTCATCTACAAACAAAGTGCCTGTTGCTCTTGAAGAATAAACTGTCTATGTTACATTAAAAAATTGTAAGCTAGTAATATTGCAATAGGGAGTGGATGACAAACTAACAACAGGTTCATAGTTGCTAGGTATCTCTTCCAAAGGAGGACATACTCAGGACTGCAGTATCCACCCCTTTATAGTACAAGACCAGTACAGTATCAGTAATCCATCTACATATTATGGGAGTAGAACTCACAGCCTTCTGCAGCAAAAGGCAAGTATACTACCTGTTGTGCTACTAACAATGCAAACAAACTTGGCATAAGCAGCACTAAACTTCTCTTCCCCTGAAGCACTCAGCTCCTTGTAAAATCCACTTGACACTCAACTATATCTCTCAGCTTTGCAGCACATGAAATTTAGAAAAAGCCAAAATTTATTGGGGAGGGGTTCAAAAGCCTAAAACCAAGGACACATTTTAAACATTGGTTGTACAATCTTAGAAAGTTGCTAGAATGAAATGTTTTGTGTTACCATGCATTTCTAGAAAGACAGGAAAATTGAAACTTAAATGGCAATCATTCTGAAACCACACAAAAGACCAGTGAAAACAGCTCTACTTTCCAAAATAAGAATTTAATAAAAACCTTTTAGTTGTCTCTCCTCTCCTGGCAATCATTATTTAGTGAATTAATTTCTCACTGATTTGCCAGAAACCCCAATATTTTAAGAACAACAGACCTAAAGTATAAGCCAAACATTCCAGACATTCTGTGAAAATCTGGACAGATGAGAGCTATGGACCCCACTCTTTGCTTTGCAAGTGGTGCTATGTGTAGAGAATTCAGGCTCTTGTTTCTGTACTTAAGGTACAGGGTTTGAGCCTGAGAAGCATTAACCACCAGATATACTTAATTGGGGCATTTTTCCACAAATACATACACAGCACGGTTGAAATGAAATGAAGCAGCACTGTTACTTAAAATAAAATGAAGTAGCAATCCCCCTCAGCAGCAAGAAAACACACCCACTTACTTGAAATGAAGCATCTCAGCAGCAGAGTATACTGTTTTAAAATTGCGCGGGTGGACCAGGACATCCATGCGACAATTCATATGCAACCGGACTGGGAGAACTGGAGATGATGCTGTGGAACCCCCCCCCCCCAGCTACGTCACTGGTCACTTGCCCCCCCCCACCCTATGGATTCTTGTGCCCTGTGAACACATAGTGGGAAAGTAACTTAATTAAATAAATACAAATTGCGCCCTTTACGAGGCTGGCCTGTATGGCACCCTAAGCAGTCGCCTAGCTCACCTATGCCTAAGGCCAACCGTGGTTTTGATAATGAGCTAGTAACTATTGATGAGAACACTGTATCGGAAAGTTCTGTATTTGCTCTCCCATATGTTTAGCAGAACATTTTTTGTAACCCTTGAGCAGTTTCTTTGGTACTCTTATAATTTGTTGGTGCCTCCTGTTATACAGTGAGTATTTATAAAAATCACCTCTGATAAAAATACCAGCATTCATAATGCTAAAAAAGTCAAGGATGCATTACACAACTGCCCAGCTTTACAACAAACTACTTACTAGCATTAAAGAAAGGAGTTCTTTAACCAGTATGAAAAGCAAACTTGATACGCAAATAGATAGTTATATATTAATTCACAGGAAAATGGCAAAATGTTTCATCGGGAAACAAAGCATATGAAAGTGATAAAACCAAATAAATTGTGACAAATTGGTGCTCATCAAAGCAGGTATTGTATATATATATATATATATATATATATATATATATAGAGAGAGAGAGAGAGAGAGAGACAGACAGAGAGAGAGGACTGGCTTTAAAGCACATCAAGGTATGCCTCAACTGAGCAGCAAAGAAAGCAATATATTTTCCTGTAAAGAACACAGTTCCTTAGAATAGCAGCAACACTTTCCAAGCATCATTTGTATACCTAATATTATGAAGTACCAGTTGTTATTTGCAGTTGGAATTTTACCTTTTCATACACAAGACAAACACAAAACATAAATGGCTTAATGCAGTTTTAAATAAACCCAACTGCAGTAGCTTGCTGAAACAAGGGCTGCTAAAAAAAAATTGTCAATCCTGCCCAAACCCTGCCTACAACCACCCAGCTGATAACAAGTGAATACTTAATGAATATTTATTTGGATCTCAACAACAACCTCATCAATATTCATTAAGTATTCAGTGACATTTAGTATAGCACCACTGAAAACAAAATATTAATTGAGATGTGAAAATTAACGCAAATTTCATAACCTACACAATAATTGAGAATTTAAAAATTACTACAAATTGCATATAATTAAATGCATACAAAAGAAGGCAGAACATCTTAAAATAGAATATCAAGTGTCTTATTTAGCCTGCCAAAACAGAAGGGATACAGCTGCTGTAAGTTTATACTTAAAATAACTTCTTTTGATGAATTAATATGACTTAATATGAATTAATAAGAGTCATTCTATTTACCTTGGATATTACTTAAAACATTCTTGACAAGGAATGTGTGACTGCCCCTTTCAATGTGGAACAATGAGGAACATGGACTTTTTAAGACTCAAAATGAGGAATGCTGCTCATAATGAGGTATGCTTTAGTGCTACACACAGAATAAGCTGTATTTATTTATTTATTTTGGGGGAAATGGATATTGCAGCCTGGTTGCAACAATGTGGGTGTAGAGATCATTTGTGTTCATAGACAGGCTGTGACTATAAGAAATGCAGAAGATTAACATGCCTAGACTTATAAAGGCTCTAGGGCCACTAACCTCCTATGAACCTAAGAACCTATGAATAAGTATGTTTAAAAAATGTAGTAGTAAATACAGCATGTCTATTTTCCATTTTGTGGCCCTGCATGGATAACATTAAGCTAACAGCCTGACTACTGGACACAATAAATCTTAAATCTTTATGAAAAGGAGATAATAATAATAAAAAAGATCTTGCATGAACTGTATTACTTCACAATACTATTATGAGAATTTATTGACTGTTATTGCATTTCCAATCATAAGTGCTGTTGATTTAACATCTGAAAAAGCAACTAAATAATATTCAGTCCATTCAGCATTTATTTATTTATTTATTTAGGTTCATAGGTTCATAGGTTCATACTAGGCTATCTGCCCGAGGGCATTTACAAGCCTAGCCCATAGTTTTGTGGCTTACGCCACCCCTTTAGTATGGGGAACTATACCCATTATTTTGCTGTGCCTCTGTTGAGCAGTGACACTGAGGTAATCCCTGTTGACCGGGATAGTCTAACTGTATTTATGTCCATTTTCAGTAGAGTCTTGGGGAGATAAGCTCCACTAGATTACTAGACTACCAACATACAGGTACTAGTTTATACAGTTAAATACTACAAATATTAAACAGTTCAGGAATCTTCACAGTTTATACAAAAAACATGCTACAAGCATTAGATAAGATATTTTAGACTTTATGTACAAGACTTCATTAGCAACTAGAAAGTAATTGTTAAACAAATGCATACTTCAAGTTTCAGCAGTTCAGCAATGCTCACAGTTTAAACAATACTTGTTGCTTGCCATTAGGTAGGATGCTTTATAATTATATGCAGAAGAATTTAACTAGGTATTTTAAATTATCTCTATTAGGATAAGATATGTTTTTGCCAAGGATAGGCCTTGATCTAAAAAGACACAGATAGAGCAGGAATTAGGTCTTAAGAGAGGGTATTTGGGATATAGTATGAGATTAGTCTGGATTTGTACAGGGACATAACCAATGGGTTTTAAGACAGAGTTTCAGATTGTGTTTAAAAAGTGCAAATGAAAACAGTGATGTAAGTTCATGGGGAGTTTGTTCCAATACTTTCCAACTGCATTTAAGAACAGAGCATCTCCTGCCATGTTACTAGATTTACATGTTGATACTAGTAGTTTATTAGATGAGCATAAAGTTGACAGGTTCTTATATTGGGTAATGAGACTAGTAAGTATTGGGGTATTGGTAGGTTGGAAAAGGGTTTTGTGCTCAATAGTGAGTTGTTTAAAGTGAATATGATTCAGAAGCTCTAACCAGCCTAATTGTTTCAGGTTATGGCAGTGATGGGTCCTAAAGGAGGAAGCAGTAGCAAATCTGGCAATGCTATTGTAAGCGTTGGCTAGCTTGTTTAGGTTATTTTTTGACAAGTTAATATATATGGAAGAAGCATAGAGAAGTGTGGAGATAAGGTGGGAATAGGCAATAGTGGTTCTGGGCAGAGAAAGGGATTTATCCTATAGAGGGAGCCTAGTTTCCTGTTGACAGTTTTTATGGTATTGTTGATATGGCTTTCAAAGTTCAGGTTGTTATCAATGTTTACCCCTAGAAGTTTAGTTGTTGGATCGGGAGATTTGAGTGCACCATTATTGGATAAGACTGAAAAGTTCATTGGGAGTGATTTACGGGCATGAGTGAAGAAGAGGAGTTTGTTTTTTTTGGGGGGGGGGTTCAAGAGGAGGCAGCATTGTAGAAACCAATTTTCTGTTTTATTGAACATTGACTGAGTTACCATCTGTAGTTGGGATTGAGATTTAGCTGAGCAGATTATTGTCAAATCATCTGCATATTGTACACTGTTAGTTAAAGGAATAGCTATGTTGAGGTCATTGATAAATATTGAGAAAAGGAGGGGGCCAAATATAATGCCTTGAGGAACACCTAGGGTAACTGGAAGATGGGATGAGAGGTTGTTGTCACATAGCACTACCTGTTGTCTATTATCAAGGTAGGACTGGAACCATTTTATAGTCTTTGTGTCCAAAGAGAAGGATTTTAGAATATTGAGAAGTAAGTGGTGGTTGACCATTTCAAATTCTTTTGAAAGGTCGATGAAAAATGCTGAAGAGAGAAGATTGTTATTACGGGTTTTATTGATGCTGTCAGTGAAGGATAGGAGTGCAGTTGTTGTACTGTGGAAAGGCCTAAAGCCATGTTGAGATTTGGCCAGTAAATTGTTCTGAAGTAGGTGGTCTAGTAACTGTTTGTGGATGCACTTTTCCATTATTTTAGCTAATTGGGAAAGTAGTGCTATGGGACAATAGTTAGAGTATTCTCTGGAGTTTCCACCCTTGAGTAGGGGGATAATGAAGGAGATTTTCCAGATGGTGGGAATAGTGCTTTCTTGTATCATTCTATTTATCAGCAATGATACAGGATAAGCTATGACTTTGGCTGCCTTTTGCAGGTATTCAGCAGGTAGCTGGTCAGCTGAGGGGGTAGTAGATTTTAGTTTACTTAAGAGGTTGCAGATGAGGGAAGTTGGGGCAGGTTGCAGGTTTAAAGCTGGGAGAGAGTTAGTAGTATTGGTTGGAAGGGCATAGCTATCAACTGTTTGTTAATTAGCAAGTGTTTGGATGGTCTCAGTGAAGAAGTTATTAAAAGCATTAGCTGTTTGCTTTGGATTGTTGGAATTTGCTTTTATAGGGGGTGGTGTTGCAGATTTACCTGGTTGAAGTAGTCTGTTTATGCTAGCCCAGACATTTTGTGGATTATTTTGGTTGGTCTGTTGGAGGTGGAAGTAAAAGTTTTTTTTGTTATCTTCGAGTATAGCTTTCTTAGTCTCATTTCTTTTTTGCCTGAATTGTTGTTGGTCTACGGGATTTTTAGTTGTTCTCCATAGTGCCCAAACTTTATTTCTCTGTTAAATTTTCTGCCTGGTTTTCTTTGTAAGCCATGGGGCGGGTTTAGATTTAATTTTGATGGAACGCTTTGATGCATGGTGGTTAAGGATTGTTAAGAATCTTGAGTTAAATTAGTTTGTTGCTTCGTCAAGTCGGAGGTATTTTATAGGTGACCAATCACATTCTTTTAGTTCAGCTTGGAAGTTATTGGGGTTAAAGTTTCTGTTGCTTCTTATTGTTTTTAATATGGTTGGGTTGTGTGAGCTCGACTTTTGCCTGATTATGTAAGTGAGAGAATGTTCACTTACTTCATCAGGGAGGGTCCCTACATTATAGAATTGTTGGTGATTATTTATTAGAATCCCAGTCTAGGATGGATTCTTTGTTATTGGGTTTATTAATTCTGGTTAGGTAGTTAATTGTTTGTGAGAAGCCATTAAGGTTAATATGGGAGGTTGGTGATTCAGCAGAGCAGTCCTTCCAGTCTATATTAAAGCCTCCAAGAATTATTGTCTCTTGGGGAATTTTTGTGGAGAGTTCAGCAAGGATACCTTCCAGAGTGGTGATGTTGTTACCAGGGGGCAGGTAGATACATATTATATTTAGGGATTTGCTGGGATTAAGTTGAAGTTTGGTGCTAATAATTTCTGCATAGTTTTCAGAAGAGGAACCAAGATCTAGTTTAGATATTTGTAGCCCTTCTTTATAGAGGATAGCAACACCCCCTCCTTTTTTTACTTTGCGGTCTTGCCTCAAGATGTTGTACCCAGATGGAATAATTTCAACGTCTTGTGTAGTGGGTTTTAGCCATGTTTCTGTTAAACAAAGTATATCAAAGGAATGAACATCCAGGAGAGCATGGAGGTGGGCAGTTTTATTATTTATTCTGCGAATACTGAGGTGAGCTATATAGAGTAAGTTGGGAGATTTAGATGGGATATTTGGGGTAGAGGGAGCATGAATTTGTGGTTCTGTGCTTGTTTTATGCCCTGGTCCTGGGTTAGGATGAATGTTCCCATTTAGTAAGGAGAGGTGTAATAGTTTGTTTAAGGGATTGTGGAGGTTAAAGTAATGGTGAAGAGATTTTTAGGTTTTAGATAGTTGCATTTGATATGGGTCAGTCTGTGATATTTAGCAGGTAAATAGCTAGGTAAAGATGTTACAATTATATGTTCTGGGGAGTTAATTAGAGGTATAGTACTTGTTTGTGCATTAGGGAAGATCAGATGTAAATATTTTGACTGTTCATATGAGGTTAGCAAGTAGGCTGCTGTTAGAGAAAGTAGCAGAAATACAAAGATTAGGAGCTTTAGTTGGATTTGGAAAGGTTGTGTTTGCATAGTGACTAATAAGCTTACTGGTGTTCTTTAAAGGGGAGGAGTTATACTAGGGGTGATTAGAGAGAGGTGTATGTAGAATGTTAACAAGATGACTATTGTGATTGGATTGTAGAGGAAGAGGGTGTGGTGAGGATGTATAAGCTTAGGAGCAGTAGGGGTAAGTGGGAATTGGGGGTAGGGTAGGGGAGTGGACTGAGCCTGCTGGGCGAACGGAGCAGGTAGAGACAAGAGAGGTAAGGAGCTGAAAAGAACAATCAGTTGAAGCAGGGATTACAGTAGGTAGGTAACCCTAAATCCTGGAATAAAGTTAAAAGAATAGATAATAGAGCTATTTGGGGGAGGGGTGAGAGCTAACCATAAAAATAAGTAGATGTTATGGGCTACAGTTTAATAGCAAGCCTATGAATAAACAATATATAGCAAAGGAGTAGTACAAGTCAGGAGAAGGCTTCAAGGCCTGGAAGGGACAAGTCTGCCACCTGGTGGCCCAAATTAATTTATTGTAAGCAGGGTAAAAACGAGAGTGTTTGGGTTCCTAATGCAAGAAAAAGAGTAGTGGTTCTGAGTGTATTTAAATAGTGGAAAAAGTAGATTAGGCTGGTTACAGAGTGGGGAGGGAGTAAAGCTGCTAGTTTTCCTGGCTAGTGCTTTAAAGCCACCTAGATCTAATAATAAGTTATAGGCTATACTGGCCATGTTAGTTTAGACACATGCTTTCATGCTCCCTTTACTGAGAAAGTACAGGGATAGGTTGCTCAACTGTGGAGACTGAAGGGAGTTTGGACAGGGTCCTTGTTCTTCCAGTTGTTAGTTTCTGTGTCCTAGAGCAGTGTACTCAGATTAGAGAGCTGGGATTGTTTTAGGAGGAAATGAGAGAGAGAAAAATACTTAGTTTAGTATCAAAGGCATTGTAATTAAACAGAATATTACAAACATATATGCACATAGAATTGTACAAAAATGTAGTTCAGACTATCAGTTCTCAAGTTGTCTAGAAAGATGCATCACTCCTTACAAGTCTTCTAATCAGTATTATTGCAAGTCCTTATCAAAAGTAAGTCATCAAAATTCTGGTCAAATCTTATTATTCTAACTAGGCTAGGAACAAGACTATAGGAAGCTACAAGGTATATATCCAGTTAGGTAACAATGATAGCTGTAAAGTTATCATTAGCACTAACACTATAGAGCAATAACTATAACTATAGCTTAACTATAGCTTACATTAATAATGTAGTTCACACTTTTTATTAACAGCTCATATATATAAATAAATAATGCAGATAGTAACTATATATGTAAGCCTATATGTGCTTAATGAACATAAGTATTGTAAAAGCATAGCATGGTTAAATAAGCATATACAATTATTATTGTATGAATGCTATCGGACAAAACATTTACAATTGTTACAGCACTCCCAATATTTTTAATCATAGACCTGAAACAATAACCTTACTTAATTATTATTATTGTTATAATTACTATTATAAAACAAAAATAGAGGACTCTTCTATGTATGTCACATTGACCACATGTCAGGGGGGTTATATGCATATGTATGAATCAAAGCAGTACATGTGTGATGTCATAGGCAAATCTGCATGGCTCTCAGTCAATCAAGTGTCATTTGCATATGACAACACATCTCTTTCAGATGTCAGCCTAGCCATGGCATTTGCACAGTCCCTCCTTGTTGGGGTGGAGGGGTCAGTGTAAGAATTAAGGATAACTATTTCTCTAATGCATGACTAGTAACTACCTAGGATGACACATTTGAAAACATCAACAGTAAGCAACATTGTGCAAATCTCACCTATGAATTTACTGTAAGGTAATAAAAAGATAGTGCCATAATACATACAAAACATTGTCAATATATATAGTGATCTATATAACAGACAAGATAAACATATACTACAGCAAATAATATACTGCCTCTTGTAAGATTCAATGTATTACATATATTTTGGTGTCACCAGAACTCCTGTATAATTGAACATTGACTTTGTCAGTAACCAACTGTATGCAATGAGCAAAAAACATAGATTCTAAATTCTGGAGTATGTCAACAAAAAATCAGTAAGTACACACATATGTATATTTACATACACACACACACACACACATATATATATATATATATATATATATATATATATATATATATATATATATATATATATTTATGCCATGATTGCTCCCCAGGCTAGTGAAAGCAGATAAGGTACACATATTAAACCTAGAGTTCTTGATAATAGTTTTCAGTCTTACTCACAAACACTGGCTAATCTACACTGTATATACTGTACCTGTGTACTAAGTATGTATTCTACCTATGTTTCCAAATTTCAGCTATATACCACAAATCTATTAATTACCTTTATTTTAAATTAATATTTTTGTTTGTTCCCTCCACTGTAACTGTTGATGTGCTGCATACCACTGTAAAAACATGTCTTTTGTAATTTGTGTGTATACTGATCATGTCTAAATAACTAAATGTATCTGTAATTTTTTTCTATGTGGAGCTTTTCTCCCCGGGCCTCTGCTGAAAAATGGCCTTTTTGGCTCAGTCAGACACCCTGGTTAATAAATGTAAAATAAAAAAATAATAAATAAATATATATATATATATATATATATATATATATATATAAAATTTATAGAGCTATGCACAGTTTTTAGAGTGTAATAAGCACATTTAAATTAATAGAACCCAAGTCTCCAACTTACATCACTGTAAGGCTGCTTAGCATGCTTCTTTATAAAATGGCAGAATGTGTAGCCACTTGCAGGCTACATGGACTAGGTAGTCATGGAGAGTAACAAATCATAACTGTAGACTTGTTTGCACCATGAAAAATATATAACTAATCATATCCATACTAATAGACATTATTTGCAAGATAGCTGAACTAACTGCAACAGACAGCAGATGTTAGTATTGAGCCTATAACCACAGAGCTTTGTTTTTTAAAGTGTATTTACTTTGTCTGTTGAGCTCCTTCTTGTGTTTGTTTATATGAATTCCCCACCTAAGCATTATGCACACTTCATCAATTTTAATGTAGTTTCCAAAGGCACACACATACTGCATAAGTGAAAGACTGCTGTGCAGTATCCCAACAGTGACTCAAAATTAATAATGCTTAACTACTGATACTAGCTGAATCTTTAATCATCGGATGCCTGACGGTGCACAGTTCTTAGTATGTGGCAATGATACATCAACACTGCATATTGTATAAATGCCTGCACACTTTCAAGTTCATTATTGTAAAATACAAAGACAGCATTACCTTCAGTAAGACTACAGTCATATAATTATAAATAGTTTTCTCACACACATGTTGATCAACTGGCATACTTCTTCTTATGAATGTAAACACGCTACAGATATATCACATTTAAAACACAATAATTCATTTTTATGTAGATGAAAACTATACAGAGAAAGTGTTAGGGAGTGAAAGTTCTCATTTACTCTAGTGATCTGGTTGGTTTATACAGACGGGTCTATATCATAACAGCGAAGTTATCTAACATTGAATGTTAATATATTGAACCCTAAACACCGAAGTGTGAAAACATCGAACAGTCAGAATAGCGAATTTTTCCCCAGGGAAAAAATTTGCTATTCTGAGAAACATACACACAGCACAAACACACACAAAAAACAGCCATCCACACACATACACTTAAAATCCTACACCTAAACTAAACTTTACATACAGTACTAGCACTTACCTTAACCCAACCTTAACCCTAAGGTCCATCACTATCGCACACTCACTTCACCCGGACCCTAACCCTAACTCACCTAACCTGCCCCCTAACCCTAACCTACACACAATCGCACACTTACCTGAACCCGACCCATAACACTCCAACATATCGAACACTGAAAACAGTGAAGCCACAGCAATGGCCCACCAATTTTTTTCCCTGGGAAAGAATTCGACGTCCTGCCCCTTCGCTGTTTTCCGTGTTCGACATTACGGGTTCTATATTATAACATTCGATGTTAGAGAACCTTGATGTTATAATATAGACCACTACAGACCTGGCAAACCGCTCTTGAAGATGCTGCTATTCCCCTGATGGTCATCATAACAGTGGTAGACCTGCATTTCTGCCCTATGAAGCTCCCTGGCTACTCTTTCAGACATTGTGAAGTTCCTCCGTTATGCTGTTATCCTCACCTCATGTTGTACCCAGAAGGTCAACAGCTGCAGGGTTTCCTTGTCAGTCCAGTCAATTACCTGAATACACATCAGTCTCCTCTCTATCAATATCTTTTCTATTGATACTTGAAAAAAAGCATATAAGGCACTGTTAGAAAAATGTTCACTGAGGTGCTACGCAGTTCACAGGTAGCAAAGAATGACCTGGAATTGTAGCCCTTTGAGATTTTAAATGTAATGCAGTAAGGATGGCATTAGCCTATTGGTGGACAACATAGATATCACATACACATAAACATACTTTATTAATATTGAGCTCCTGTGCTAGAGTTTAAAATTTATACTGGGCGACTGGCTAATACTAAATTTGAGAGATTGGAAAACTTATGTGGATGACATTTAGAAGTAGCCTATGCTAATATAACTCATTAATTATGTATGGGACAAATGGCATTTAAGTGAGGTGCACACATTTGTCCTTATACCACTAGGTATATACTGCCACATTAGAAGTCAATAAGCTAATTGGAAACTTTACTGCTTGTGTGTCCATATGCTGATGTTCCAACTCATTAATTATGTATAGATAAGTTGTATTTAGGACAAGTGTACACATTATTCATTGACATGATTTTCTGACAAATGTTCATGTTTAACATGTAGCCTGATGTTGTATTAGTCTGTGTAGTTGTGAATTCTGCAAGATTTAAGTTTATTGGTGGTGTTTACTGTTGACATTTTTACTTGTTTCATATATTTTCCTGGGTGCACAGTTAGGATTTACTACTACCGGATTCTTCATATTTCATTTTAATTGACAGGTTTACTTCACTTGAGTGTCAGTCAGTGGTGTTTTACACTGCATACTTCTATGTGAAACTGTCTGTACATATGCCCTTCTGCCACTGTTGCCAACCACACCTATGTTTTTTTCATAAGTTTCAGATTTTTAGACACATTGCTGCTTCATTGTATGTCGAAGATTTTGACAGATTATAAGTAAATCCACAGCCATTGTGCAGCCAGCTCAGTCAGCTGCAGTTTTCACTTGAAGATCAATGCATATATCATACTGTGCATCTTTTATCTTGCTTATTTGTATTAATAACCTTGGTGAGCTACTTAATAAGCTGAGTTCAGTGTAATGCTTTTGCATATTCTACAGATACTTTACTTTTACTATAAAATATTAAATACTGTGTGGATATCCGTTATAGTCATTTACTCATATTGAGCTTGCTCTTTTGTTATTTGGAAGTTCCATATGTGCTAAGGCTGAGAAAGGTCAGTAACTTACATATTTATGCCTAAGTTTTGTCTGATTTTGAATAGGGATTCTGGATCTTACAGGTGAATGCATATAATTGTTATAGACCAAACAAATTCAGCATCCCTGTTTTCTGGTGTAGTGGTTGTGCTGAAGATTTTGTATAGTAAATAGCCCCATGGGAAGATGTATGAAAACAACTGTATCTGATTATCTGTGGTTGTAGTACATATGCACAGATAAGATTTATTATGTTTGTTTTCACACATAAAAGTATGTATTTCGATAGTTTTCTGCCTAAGAATTCTAATCATATAAGGGTGACCACTCGCAAACTGCACACTGTACAGCCAAGGAACAATTCCAGCCTGCTATTAAAATCCACAAGTTATTTTATTAACCAACAGGGTTAAGCGCTTTCACTCGTATCACACGAGCTTCATCAGAACAAAGTGCAATCTCCAAAAAAACTTTTTAAATACATTCAAATTGGCGCCGAAATCTTTTTGAAGCCATAGCATTCTTAAAAAGATACACTATTTAAACATACTAATAAATGCAATAAAATCAGTGGAATTTTCTTATAATAAATTAATTTGGTAACCCTCTCTTTCAACATGTATTCTGATTTGGATGTGGTGCCTGACTGAGATTTCAGCCATCATGTATGTGTAGATAATACTGTGGCAGAAATAATCTTTTACAATTATTATACTACTAAATGTTTTTCTAGCCTACAAAAAGAAAATCCTTGTATTGTTGGCTTTAGTGGTTGATCCCTGTCAAGGATGACAGATGTTCAAGGTCAAAGTCAAAATAAACTTTATTGTCAATCAAAAATCACACCAGTGTTAACAACATGAATGAAATTCTGTTTCTCTGAACTTCATATGCAGACAAAATATAGACTATTTTCAAAGACATTTGCACATATAACAACTAGCTATTACATCACAGACATGCAGGTAGACAGACTAATACTACACATAATTAGAAGAGACATTTAAGTATTAAACTGTTAACATTAGAGTATTGCACTATGGACCTTAGAGTATTGCACTATGGTTAATTTATGAATTTTCAACATATACTGCACGGAAAGAGATATTTTACTGCATTGCTACTAGTCTAGATGGACTATAAGTTATCAGTCATGGTGAATATTGCACTAGGTATTAGATGAGAATGATAACCAGGTTAATGCACAAGATGATACAAGCTACTACAGTTTTCTACTGACCCAGATGGCCATTAAGGAGCATAGTTGTTACTAGAGTTTAGCAGCCTGATGACATTAGGGAAGAAGCTGTTCTTGAATCTCGTAGTTCTGCAATGTATGCTTTGGAAGCTCTTTCCAGGTGATAGAAGTAGGAACAGTCTGTAAGCAGGATGAGTCCAGTCTTTAATTATTCCTCTGGCCCTGCTGAGACATCTGGATAAGTACAAGTCATAGATGGTAAGGTGGTCTTGATGATCCTCTTGTCTGTCTACAACACTCTGTGGAGGGATTTGCACTGAGGGGTAGAGCAGCTTCCATACCATACTATGAGGTTGTTCATCAGGATATTTTCTACAGTACCTCTGTAGAAGGTAGTGAGAACTGTCGATGGGCAAATCATTCTCCTCGGCCTTCTCAAAAAATTCAATCTCTCGTGTGCTTTCTTGACTATGGCATTTGTATTGGTCTTCCAAGACAAGTCCTCATCAATGTGCACTCCCAGAAACTTTGTGCTTCTCACTCTTTCCACTGTTTCCTCAGTGATTGTAAGAGAAAAATGTGCCTTACAATTTTTCCTATAGTCCACAGTTATCTCTTTTGTCTTGTTCAAGTTTAATGCTAAGCTTTTATTTCCACACCAGGTAATCAGTTGTTCCACCTCATCTCTATACATTGTTTCATCATCATTACTAAAGAGGCCCACCAATGTTGTGTCATCACCAAACTTGATGATGTGGTTTGTATTGTACCTGGCTGAACAATCATCTGTTAACAGGTGAACAGCAACTGACTTAGTACACATCCTTGTGGGACTTCCGTATTAAGAATGATACTATCTGAGGAGTTATTTTCTGTGAACACTTTCTGAGATCTGTCTGTGAGAAAGTCAAGAATCCAGTTACAAAGTGGACTGTTGATGTCTAGTTGGAGTAGCGTCATTACCAGATGAAGAGGGATGACCATGTTAAAAGCAGAGATGAAGTTGATGAACAGTACTCTTACTTAGGTGTATTTTTCTCAAGGTGTTCCAGGGATAGATGGAGTGCTAGAAAGATGTCATCTGTTGTAGAGTGGTTTGCTCAGTAAGCAAACTGCAAAGGATCAAGATCAGCAGACAGCCTGGATGTTATGGAGTTCTTGAACAGCCTTTCAAAGCACTTCATCACTGTTGAGGTGAGGGCTACAGGGTAGTAGTCATTTAGGTAAGATGGTGGAGACTTTTTTTGTAATAGAATGATTGCTGTGTCTTTGAAGCATTTTGGAACAATTTGCTGACTCAGAGAGTTACTGAAGATATCCATGAGGACATCTGTTAGTTGGAATGTGCAATCTCTGAGTACTTGCCCTAGGATGTTGTCAGCCCCAGAAACTTTTCTCGGGTTAACTCTAAGCAGTGTTCTCTGGACATCAGCTGGGTTGAGGGTGAGCATCTTCTGATTATGGCCAATGGCCATTTTCTTCACTGTTGTTCTGTTCCTCAAATCTGCTGAAGTAGACATTGAGCTCATTTAGGAATTCCTTGCTGTCCTCACATTGCAAAGATAGGGGTTTGTAGTCAGTTATGGACTGGATGCCCTACCATAGGTGCCTGGGGAAATTTTGGTCAGAGAAGTAGCTCTGGAACTTTCTGCTATAGGTGCATTTTGATTTCCTCACTCCCTTCTTCAGATTTGTTCTGGCTGTTCTGAAGGTTTCCCTGTCTCCAGACCTGAAGGCTGTGTTTCTTGCTTTCAGTAGCTCGTATACCTCTCTCATCAACCAGGATTTCTGGTTGGCTCATGTGATGATGGTTTTGGTGACTGTCACATCATTGACACATTGAGATGTAGCCCATCACTGCCTCGGTGTACTCCTCCAGGTTGATACACTGGTTCTCAGTAGCCACCTCCTTGAATATGCTCCAGTCTGTGCTCCTAAAACAGTCTTGGAGTGCTATGACTGCACCTTCTGGCCATACTCTTACTTGTTTCACTGTTATACTCAATCTAGTTAGCAAACCAACTCAGCAAACTCCTACCAGATGTCAGTCTTTTTCCATTCACTTCTTCTTGTGCACACTGGGAGTTTTTCCAGATATGAATCCATAAAAAGTTGAACCATTATCAAGTTCTCCTTGTCTGACCAGATTGGAGGGCAGCCTCATGCCTTCACAAAAGCTGTCATCATTTGAGGTGCCAAAACCAGAATGAAGAAAGTATGAGCAGGGCTGTTGTTCACATGTTGAGTACCACTCCCACTTGGATATGACATCACCTTAACCAAACCCAGTTAACCAGTAAGGGCATTAGTTCAGGTACTGTTGGCAAGTTTGGTCTAAATAAAATGCTTTGTCACATTCATGTTTTCTATTAAAGAGATACATTTGCATTTCATTTATATGGTGGATAATAGTTTGCAATCATATTTTTCTTTATATTAATTAGAGTTACTAGATATTGCGATAGCTAGCATTTTTGGAATATTATAAGTGAATGTCATTTATTCATGTAATAGAGCAGCATTTTTTTTCAGGGGGGTTGAATGCAGAAATAAATATTCCTATGTATGTGATTATCAATTTTATTAAATGTTGAGTGGTTTGAGGTGTGAATGTGTGCCAAGTAAATTTAGATGGTCAGAGGTAGTCATTTATTCATGCAGTTGAACAGCAGTTTTTTTTTAGGTTGTGGTTGCAGGAATACATATTCCTATGTGTAGAATTACCAACTTTTATGAAATGTTTAGTGGTATGCGGTGAGAAAGTGTGCCAGTTGATGTTAGATGGGCAGAGATTCCATTTTGTTTTTTTTTTCTAATAAGCATATCTGAGGCTATCTTTGTACTCCCATGGCAAGGTGTGGACTGTTAAGGACTGCCATTGACTCCACCACTGTCTGTGACATGTTCACATGAACCAGAGGCCACATTCATAAGCAGCTGAGAGTGATTTACATGCATAAGTGGCTGTACACATTCACGTACTACTATGATTCATATAGACAAACATAAAAGGTTCTAATTTGCATACAAAACATGTAGATGGACCTTAATAGATGTGAAATAGTTTAACACCACCATATTAACTTGGGATTACTCAAGTCAGGCAGCAAATGGCATAGGAAACTGTAAACTTTTTGAAGTAAGACAAAAAGAATAGAGATGTTGTAGTTTAATAGGAAACACTTCCAAATGATGTAAACATGGTCAGTTAACTTGAAGAAATGTTTATTTTACTGATCTGATTGGCATATGACAATGGCTTTAATGAACAGTGTAAATATGTCACTTGTAAGTGAAAAATTATTACAGTGGCAATAATAATGATTAGCGGTCACTGAGAAATCATTTCCTTTGGTGTCACTTAGTGACTGTGCATATATATATATATATATATATATATATATATATATATATATATATATACGGGTCCCCTTCTAAAGACCGAAACGCCGATTCCCCGACGCGGAAATCACCGACGCCAGATGACCGACAGGTACGTATACCGACAGGGTGTGGAAAGACCGACAAGGGTAATGTGTGATCGCGACCCGGTAAGTGTGCGACAGTGACGGAGGTAGGAGTGGTCAGGTAAGTGAGTTAAGGTTAGAGTGCAGGTAGGTGAAGTGTGCATTAGTGTCGGAGCTTGGGCTAGGGGTGGGTAAGTGAGTTTGGGTTAGGGTGCAGGTAGGTGAAGTGTGCGTTAGTGTCGGAGCTTGGGCTAGGGGTGGGTAAGTGAGTTAGGGTTAGGGTGCAGGTAGGTGATGTGTGCGTTAGTGTCGGAGCTTGGGCTAGGGGTGGGTAAGTGAGTTAGGGTTAGGGTGCAGGTAGGTGAAGTGTGCGTTAGTGTCGGAGCTTGGGCTAGGGGTGGGTAAGTGAGTTAGGGTTAGGGTGCAGGTAGGTGATGTGTGCGTTAGTGTCGGAGCTTGGGCTAGGGGTGGGTTAAGTGAGTTAGGGTTAGGGTGCAGGTAGGTGAAGTGTGCGATAGTGTCGGACCTTAAGGTTAGGGTTTGGGTCAGGGCTAGTGTGTATGCTATGTAGTGTCGCGTGTTGTTTACGTTCCGTGTGTCGGTGTTTTGGTGTTCGGTGTTTTGCGTTGTCGGGTTTGTGTCGGGTTTGTGTGTTGTCGGTTATTTGGCGTTGGTGAGTTTTGTGTCAGGGAATCGTCGTGTCGGTGTTTAGAAGTAGACCCATATATATATATACATGTGTTTTAATTGTGATGTACTGAAATGGAAAGGGTGTGTTATTCCCTGGACATAAATGTGCTCTTACCTGAAGATTTCTGAGTGTCACTGAAGAATGGAAAATTGTGGTATTATGAATACATGACAATGGTGGGGGAAGTATGACTCTAACAGAGCAACTGCTTTACTGTTGTGAATGTCTTTATCATACTGCAGATATTAGTTTAGCACAACTTTATTTTGCATGTTTATATAATTATGAAGTTTGTCTTACCTGACTTTTTTATATGTGGATGACTGGCACTCATTGTTATTTTGTCCGAGTGATGATTACACCAAACACTTTTGTGTATGACTGTGCCATTTTTTTCTTATGCATTAATGATGCAAAACAAAGGATTAAGGCAGAGAAAGGACAACTTTCCCCATGAGGAAAATCATACCCTAATTGTAGCCCTTAAGGCATATAGTAAACATCTGTTTTTTAAAGTGTGTGTGTGTGTGGGGAGGGGGGGGGGGCTCAAACAAGCTGAGAGGACAAAAGCCTGGAATCAAGCTGTCTTGGATATTAATGCAGTTGGTGGATGAAACTGCACATTAATATAGTGCAAGAGGGTAAATGATATAATGGGACATGCTAGAACCAAGGCAAGACAAGGCAGCATGCAACTGCATGTACCAGTACAAGGTGGGGGCCCTCTAATGATTATTCATTTAACACCAGAAAAGGAATACCTCATTTCCCTATATGGGGATGACTATGACAGAGAAGATGATGGGAGTGGAATAATCCGAGGTGGGTGGTGTGGACACTGACTATTAAAAATGTCTGCAGCAGCAACACTCATCTGATCAGGAAGATGTCTTATATATATATATATATATATATATATATATATATGTGTGTGTGTGTGTGTGTGCGTGTATATATATATATATATATGTGTGTGTGTGTGTGTGTGTGTATATATATATATATATATATATATATATATATATAGAGAGAGAGAGAGAGAGAGAGAGAGAGAATTGAATGATGGCATGGAATGATTACAATTAACACATGACAATTACGTTCAATAGGTGAACCTTCCACTAATAATCATGCAGTAGTGTATGCCATTTCTTTATTAGTGATGTTTTTAAATATTTTTTACAGGATCAGAAGTAGAAACAAGTGGTTCCACTATACCAATATATTTGGGGCATATTTATGAGTCAGCCTGAGGAAAGTCGCATACGCTCCCCAAGTTTATGACAAGATCAAACATCCCACAACATGTTAGTAACTCTGTAGGATGTGACAGCACATCTGAAAATCAGGCATGCACTGACATTACACTCAGAATTGTATAGGAGGAGAACCCATGCATCTCTACACTAGTATCTCCAAACCTAGACACTTTCAGTGTCCATAGTGACACCTTTACAAATGGTAGCCAGATGCAGGAATTTGTTAGAGCTACCCCAGGAAACATGTAAAGCATTAGCTGTCCAGCAGCAAATTGGCAATGAAATTGTTAGGACTCAGAGTGTCAGTAGGATAGGGTCAGAGTTCTCCATGGTATGTGTGAAGATTCCCAGCACTACTTGTAAATGGCGCAGTACAGGGATAACACCACAATCACACTGATGCACAGTAAGGTGGCACACCAAGCATCCATGGCTGCCTCTGTCATTAGGACTTACTAGACTGAAGCAAGAGACAGTCATGGAAGTGGAAGTAAACATGTTACAGTCCAGACATGTGGGGGAAGATCACATGACACTACTAAAAAAAAGTATTGTAATTAGTCAGGGACAACAAGCAAAGCAGATTTCATGCAGGCCACATCAACATTTATCTACACCTAGCAGAACCTCTCATTTGAGGTCACAATCTCATTCCTGCAGCACTGTCAGATCAGTGTCTGCAGGATCACCTGCATCATGCAACTCACGATGCAGGGCCAACTCACCACCCAGCTCTCATATTAGCTCCTCTACAAATCACTTGCACTATTACCTAGCCTATATTTAGGACATATGTAAGACACACTTGGCCTTGATGTACTGTGAATCCTCCACAATCAATGTTTAACTCAAAAGGAATAAGTTATTAAAAATGTGGTGGGAGGCTTAGAGCAATTTTCAAATACATGCATTTCATTCCTGCAATGGTACTGCTTACATCCTTATGGAACTGTGGAAAGAACACCGATGTTCTATGTATTATCATTGTTACAGTTAGCAGTTACATACAACTTAAAAACAGTAATACACAAGTTTTTATGGAGCCACAGTAATGAGAAAATTACAGATTAAAATAAGTATTCTGTTTATAAACAAACACTTCTGCCACTTCACTCTCACCACTGCACGAAAGATGATATATTTTTTTTATCTCTGAAGATACAAATTATTGTTTGTGGCAAAATAAAATAACCTCAAAAGACAAGACATACTTTAAACTGAGAAAACATTTCATAACATAAAAATCAATATGATATTTTTTATTCAATTGCAAGCTTTAAACTGAAGTTAAATATTGAAGTAATACTTTTAACTAATTGTACCACTTCAGGACATTCAGTATTTGCATACTTAGGTAAATCACCTCACTAGAAATTATTGCACCAAACAGATAAAAAATATGATAATTCCTTATAAGATGCCTTACAACATCACTGAACAGGAGTCGGTGATGTTGTAAGGGATGACTTTTACGTATAATAATAAGAGTAATACGAGTAACTGTCTGCATGCTTTTTGCAATGTCATAATACATAGTTCTAGACTATAAACCACCTCTTTACCTCTGCAGCCATATACTTTGCATGAGTGTGCTGCATGGGTTCCCTAACTACTGCTACTGGCTGGTCATCATTAGTTGCAGTAGGACTGAAACCGAGAGTCACAGTGACAGCATGGGTCATTTCACCACCAGACTGCTGCATGATCATGTTGTGCAGAATGCAACATAGAGTAAAGATCCTACACGCACACTAGCTAGGTCATACCAAAGGACATCGCCAGACTCATCCAGGCACCTAAAATGACCCTTCTAGAGGCTGAAGGCCCTCTAGATAACAATACAGCACTGGGACAGAAATATGTAGTAAGTGTTTTCCACAGCTCCACTTGGCTTTCTCACTGGGGTCATGAGCCATGGCTTCAATGGATATTCAGCATCACCAGAAATAAAAAAAAAAGTGTAAAAGGGGGCAAGACAAAACAAAAAAAGGTGTTTTAGTGGTCAGCAATACATTTACTATGAATAATTACTTAAAATAAAAAAAAAAAAAAAAAAATAAACTTACTAACAAAATGATCACTGGGCATCTTGCAATGGAGGAAGAGACAGTAGAGTGAGCTAGTGTGCCAGATATGGGAATAATGTAGGCTGTCAGGATGCTGGGCAGAGACATTGGTGATGCATCCACATGCATGACAAACTACCTGGCAGTTGAAGGAATGGTAGCCCTTCCTATTATGGTACTGCTTCCCCATGGACCAGATGGGACCCTATTTGCAAATTAGTTGCAATCTATCACACTGAGTACCTCAGGGAAATGTGCCACACCATATAAGGCACACATAGTTCTGGACTGGTCCTGAGGTGGCACTGAGAAATAATTTACTGATTCAAGAATGACTGAAGTATCCTAAGGCAGAGGTCTGTGAGATAGCTGACATGTTTCCAGTCTATCTCTGGAAGATCCCTGTGCCAAGTATAGTGAGGACTATACATACCTATCCAAAGGAATAGTCCACACATTCCTCCAGTACCCCTATGGGGGTCATTCATACTTACTTTGACCTTTGTAATATCCTTGCCCACTCAAGTATATTCTGATTGTCAAAGTTCTAGTGAGTTATCCTCTGCCTGTACCTCTGCATTCCTGGCCAGCAAACACAGCTGAGCACAAACAGCTTTGTCTCCACCAAGACAAGCAGCTCCCAGCAGCAAATGACAGCATTTTCATGAACTGTAAAGTAAATAGGATTAGAGCAACTCCTCTTTTATTTAGCATATCGGTAGATGATGTTGAGAAACATAAATATTTCATTACGAATTGCAAATATGCAAGAAAATGCTTCATTATCATATTCTGGGTTACATAATTTCTCAATTACATCTCATAATCACTTAATTTTCTCATGCTTATTTGCAGCCATCAAGTATTAGCATAAGTTACCTCTCTGCATCTTTGCTTAGCCGCACTCATTTCCAAGCAGCACAAGTAGCCTTAATGCTCCCACTTAATGACTATAAATATCAACCAATATGCGGGTCTCTTGTCAAAAATGTAGCATTACTGGCCCGTGTTTAGCTTGATGTGTATATATTTCCACACATTTAATACCTAAAATATAGTGTATATAATATCAATTTGTCAGGAACATAAGACTATCCATTTACTATGCCCGTTAAATATCTTTATCATTCATTCTGCACTATTCTACATTACTATGCACATTTCCTTTTGATATGCGAGTTCCCTCTATATATGCACACACTGCAGGCAAACTCCTACACACAATACTTGTGCTAAATGTGCACACTATTGTAGATATATGTAAACAATACCCTTAACCCTTAAGTATTGAGGTGGCATGCACAACAAACAGTTCATACATATACAGGTATGCCTGCAGTTGGGAGTATACCTCTCCTACAGTACTGAATTTACAATGAATACATTTTCTCAACACACACACACACACACACACACACACACACACACACACACACACACACACACACACACACACACACACACACACACACACCCATAAATTTTCTTCATTAGTGCACCCAGTCATTTATTATTCAACATGATACATCTATGTATGGGATATCTGATTCGTCTCCATAGACAACTATCATATGGATTACTATGGTTCTTACCTATGATACTGATATATATAGGTACCACTGGGTATACATTGCTTGCTTGTCTATATTCTTGCATATGTCTGGCATGCCATAGCTCAAATTTTCTGAGCCAGAAGTTGAGGTGTTGTCTGAGCTAGCATATACTGCCAAAGCCTTTTTTGCTCACACCTGGATGTTCTTACTCTTGTGTCCTGCTGATTTGCTTGTGAATGCTCTGATTATTCTTCTTCAGATATCTGGAGTTCCTGGAGTAGGTCAACCACAGCTAGTGCTGGCAGGCCACCATATTCAGATGTAATCATATTGACTAACCTGTTACATGTGGTGACCGTTTGTGAAGTATTTTTTGGTGTGTATTGTAGTAATCCTTGGATATGACTAAAGATCTGAATCATGACTTCAGCATAAAAAAATATTGCTCAATGCTGTGTGGATTTTGCTGTATTCAATGCATCCTTAACAGTTGTAGATTGGGGTCTGAATTATATCATAAGCCTTGGTTCCAGTGGATAACTGAAGTCACCTGTTGGAATAAGTGTACAAAAATTAGATCCATTGATTTACAGTACCGTGTTGTGTGACAAACACTTTACTGATGCACAAATATACTTACCAAGCAGTATCCACTCAGTTATCACCTTTCTGGAATGCAGACCTTAAATCACTTTTCCTCCATATCACTGATTTTGTACATTATCGGGGTGTGTGTCTATCAGATTAATAAGGAGGCAGAGCAAATTGGGGGAAGCTGGCAGAGGTATAGAACCACCCCATTGCAGCTTTCCACTTCCTGGATTTTATAGGAAGTGGAAGAATTCATCTACTTTGAGGCATATAAATTCCAGGAACTGTCCTAGTATGTGAGTAGTGGCTATCAGTGACAGCCCTACAGCAACACCCATATGCTGCTGAAATGTCCCAAAAGCCAGTATTCTCAATCTGAAAAACACTCTTTATTTCTACCATAACTGTTTTATCCATCTGACTCCATGAGGACATATAGACTGCATCCATCCATCACGCAATCTGCAACAACTTTCTATTAAATCTGTATCTATCAGTTATTTCCTGGACAGAGAGCTGGCATGCCTGACAGGATGCTTCTCCAGAATTTCTTCAAATATTGCTTGTAATACCCCCAACCTACTTAAGTGAATTTATTGCAGGTAGCATTTTATAGGTATGCTGCAGTATTTGATGCATTATATCATAATACAGTTTGAATTTTCAGTAATCTGAGAGTGTCAGAAATGGTCTCCACTGAGAGTTTGTTTGCAAGTATTGAAATCCTACTTTGTTGTATTTTATTGTTATTGAGCATGCACAGTGTGTGTTGAAATCATGCATGCTTGAGCCGAGTTCGTAATAACCCTATGGTGAATTCATTAGCACTTGTGCTTGACTTTTTTTTTATTAGAATTGCATTCACACATGGTTTGTCAAAGGGCCAGATTCACAAAGGCTTGCATGGAGTCTTAGAGTAGAGTAAGACTCCATGCAGCCATCATGTCCGATGAGAGATCCAGGAACAGCCTACAGGGGTGTGCAAGAGAGCTCCTAAAATGGCTCTTACACAGACAGGGCTGGGATATGCAAATTACCTGAATTGCTGGCAAAAGGCATGCAAATGAGGTAGATTTGCGATTCAGGAAACCTGAACCTGTCCGAGTAAGAGCAGTGTTATTTGCAGAAATGTACTCAGTTGACAACTGAGTACCATTCTGCAAATAGCAAAACGGAGCCATGACAGCTCCAAATGAAGGTTACATCCAGTGCAGGAAGCATGCCAATGTCCAAATATATGGCCATTGGAAATGTTTCCTGATGTAATATGAAAATAAAAATATTTTTTTTTTCTCCGATTTCCGATGTTTAAGTGTAGCACAGCACCACGCAAACGGGCTGCGCTCTAAAACCCAGAAAACTAAAAATTAAAACCCACAAATGTGGATCTTATTTAAATTGTTAATGCACAATGCAAGGGAATTACAGGCTGAAGACAACATGGCCACCGACTAGAGGTTGCTAACGGGGGAAGCTCAGTCTAAGAGATGTAACCAAGCATTAGTAGGCAATCCTATGTAAATGAGGATTAGGATAGTGAATCGCAAGTTTACATAGTGAATGAGCACAGTCAGTGGAGTGTAGGAGTAGGATAAGGGGAGTAACAGAGTAGAAGATAGGTGACATCACGAGGGGGGTATGTATGAAAAAAGTGAAGCTCATTGGAGCAGAGTGGCATGTGTCTGCTGTCATTTACACATCATGGAAAGAGGTGTGTCAACAGGTAGGCTAGGGAAAGGCAAGAAATGGAAGGTGTATGCTGTGGATAACACCAAAGTTTCTTGCTGAGCATGCATGTGTGTGTGTGTGTGTGCGCCTGTAAACCCGAGTAAGACAAAGTGTGCACGTGTAAGCGTGAGTGTGCATGTTTAAGCCGGAGTAAGCATGTATAAGGCTGTTTAAAGAGTTGTAAGCGCGTGTGCACTGGTGGGCACGTGTTTTAACCCGAATAAGCAAGTTTTAGTCTGTGTAAGCATGTGTGCGCATGTGTTAGCTGCTGTGTGCGTGTTTGCGCTTGTGTGTGTGGCGCTCCCCCCTGAGGAAACAGAAAGGAAAAAGGAAGCACAACAAATAGTAGGAAGCCACCAGGGAGTACTAGCAGAGCTAGCAGGTGAAAACAATCAGAATCAGGCAATTACACAGGCAGTACACTAGCCCAGCCCAGCCTAGCACTTAAAACTCTGCAAACAACAGTCCATTATGTTTCTCACAGCAGTAAGCTAATATAAGTGAAAACTGAAAAAGCTTTACTGAGACAAAGAAATGTTAGGGGCTGCCATTGCTGTTATAAGGCAACATATGCAACATGCTGAGGGTGGTGACAATGGAAATGCTGCTGGACAACCCACAGTGAGGAGACGGAGAAGAGTGTACAGGCCCAGGGTAACCTACCAGGGGCTGCATGAGCTGGAGATAGTGGAGCACTATAGAGTGGACAGAGACCTCCTGCAGAAAATTGTTGAGCTGTGCAGGCCATGTCTCACACACAGAACCAACAGAGGGGAACCCATCCCAGTGGAAACCAAGGTATGTGTTGGCCTAAGAATATTAGCAACAGGTACCTTCCAGTGACCAACTGGTGATATGATGGGGATATCACAGGCATCAGCATCCAGGGTACTACACCAGTTCCTGGATGCCATGTCAGCACATGTCGGTGATCATGTATATTTTCCCAATTCCCATGAGGTATTGGCCAGCAATATGCATCTCTTCCAGCAAATAGCGGAATACCCTGAGGTAGTGGGTGCAATAGACTGCATGCACATATGCATAAAAGTACCAGCCGGCGAGTGGGGTAGGGTCTACTTCAACTGCAAGGGCTTCTCCTCCATCAACTGCCAGGTCATGTGTGATGCCCAGGGCATAATACTGAATGTGTGTGCAGGCTGCCCTGGAAGCTACCATGATTCCCATATCTGGCATCTCACGCAGCTGTACCAGACATTTGCCAATGGGGACATCCCACATGGTCACCTAGTGGGGGATGCTGGCTATGCACTGGAGCCGTGGCTGATGACACCCATCAGAAACGCACAAGCACCTGAACAGGAACGCCATAATGAGGCACGCGCACAAACACATAATGTAATAGAGTGTGTATTTGGGCTGCTCAAGTCATGGTTCCGGTGCCTGGACACATCTGGTGGAGCCTTGCAGTACTCACCAACTACATGTACCCAAATTGTCATGGTATGTGCTATGCTACATAATATGATCCTGCGAAAACAGCTGCAGCAGGATCAGCATAGGCCTGGGCCAAACAGCTCCCCACCATTGCCAAGGCCATCACAGGCAGATCGTGACTCAGAGGAGGAACAACCTGAGCCTGCCCCAGTAGGCAGAAGGAGGCATTCCCAGTATGCTTTGGCCTTGGCAAAGAGGCAACGCATAGCACATACACTGGCTCAGTAGGAACTATGGAAATGATACCTCTCTCTGACTCGCACATATAGTAAAAGGGATGCCTAAGTTAACACTACCTGCTTTCAAAAATGTACAGGGAGTGTAGTATGTGCATCCGACATACTCAGCCCTGCAGCACCACCTAAGGCATGATTGCCATGTGTTAAGCAATATAAAGCAGTGCTAAACAGCATTTACCACCATGTAGTATATGCAAACAAAATCGCACACACCAACTAGCACAACTGTGGTCAATGTTGAGTAATATTGGGCAATGTCCAGCAATGTTGAATAATGAGCAATGTCGGAAAAGCCTGGTCTAAGTAGGGCATAGCTGAACAAAAGCCAACATGCTCATATTTGTTTAACTGGCCCTTAAGCAGTCTGGCCTGCTCAGTATGAAAATATAAAGCCATGATGGGCCTCGAACCCAGGATACTGTGCACTATAGTCAAAGTACTGAACCACTAAACCATGACAGTATTGCAGTGGTCAGCCTGTATGAAGGAATGTTGATAAGTCTATGCAAAGTATCTCACGGAAACCCTGCAGAGACAGCATAATCCCTGTCAAGTTATGACACAAAGGTGAGTCCTGCAGTAAGAACAGAACCTGACTTCCAACACACAAAGTATAAATGTTAATATTGGTCATGTTCACACACATCAACAAATGTAGTGGACCTCAGATAGCAACATACTGAAAGGTCACACTGGGCATGCTCACACACTTGAATAAATGAGACAAATGTCAGGCAACAAAGCACGGAAAGCCTGAACTGGGCATGCTCACACACTTAGGCCATGTCTGAGTACAGCAGTGAGCCACGCATATCTGGCAGTTGCATGTGTTAACCCAGGAACCTGTCACTATCCAGCAATCCACCCTGTGCACACAGTTATATGGCAACAGACACATCTATAATATAGTGGAACCCTGTCATAATCAAATATGTTCTGCAGATACTGAAGTTGTTCATAGAAACTGGTAAAACAAAGATGATAAAGACCTGCAAACAGTATCAGCAATAAACATTGCGCATCCTGAACATTAGCATAGGTTCAGAGGTCGATACTAGGCTATCTGCCCTAGGGCATGTACAAGCCTAGCCAGAGTGTGTTTGGCATTCGCAACCGTGTCAGATTACTACACTGTGTGTGTGAATAGTAGGTCACACAAGATAGCCCATGTACATTTAGGCTAGTGTGCCTCTGTCTAGCAGGGACACAGAAGATATCCCAGGGGTAAACATACGATAACCCATACAGTCATCAAGATGTCTCCTGTAGATGGTCAGTGGGTTGCTCTGCCTATGTGAAACTGGGATTACAATCTGGAGTGTGTGGAGGCTCTGGGATAAGACTCTGTCCCTCCAGCATATCCTATTAACATCTGTGCTGAGGTATACGTCCCTGGAGTGTGTAGCTCCAAGGGAGTCGGATATCCTGAGGTGGAGCATGCCCAGTAAATCTGGGTTGGGTATATCTGTAAACAACAGGCACACATAATATCCGAGTAGGTGGTAAGCGACTGAGTAGAGCTGGAGTTACTGCATCCAAACTGTGCAGGGCATCTGTGTGAGTCCCTAGATCTGTTTGGTGAGGAACGTCTGTGGCCAGTACAGTTGCTGCAGGTGTCGGGTAAGGTACACCCCAAATGTGGCATTGTAACCAAGCATGGTTGTGATGAGTATAGGGGCACAATGACCTCACTCGATCTAGATGTGAAACCATATGGGATAAGGTGGCCCACATAGAAGGGTGTCCAACCACTTTGGCAACGTGAATGTCAAAGGCGTCAGTACGAACAAGTCATGTCCCCAAACCCCTAACAACTCCTACCATATGTAATAGAGTACTACCTATGTGGTAATGTGTGGGCATGTTGTTATTCCCAAAGGGGATGACTATGCAACTAATGGCATTTAGCTGTAGGGCATGGCTCAGGCACCAGTCATCCATCTCTGTGAGTCCCTGTTTGAGTACGCATGTGGCAGCTGGACAGTTGATCATGGCAACCAGTTTGCAGTCAAGTGCAAACATATTCAGCCATATTCCCCCTGTGGTAGCCTGTACGTCAGACAAATATATACTGAACAAGAGAGGTCCCAGGACCGAGCCATATGGGATGCCACATGTAACTGGTGCATAGTCAGACATGGCACCTGCAATTCTGACCATGTTGGTGCTATCCCTGATCCAGGTAGCAATCCATTGTGTGAGATATGTGTTCATATCGACGCTGATGAGCCTATGCATAATGGCCCAGTGGGTTATTGTGTTGAAGGGTTTTGCAAGGTTCAGGTAGGCTGTGTGGACAACCGTCCCTATGTCGATGGACCTGTTAACTGTTTAAAGAATACAAACAGGTTCAAGAGGCAAGATCTGCCCACAACAACACTGAAATGTGTAGGACACAGTGTCTGTAGGTTCCCGATGTCTATGTGTATGAGTCCCATGACAATACGCTCCATAGCTTTGCAGAACAGGCTAGTTAGGCTTATACGGCAATATTGTCTGTGGTCCGTTATGGCACCAACTCTGTGGAGTGGGACCACTGTTGCTGTACACCATTTCTTGGGTACATATCCTGTAGTAACTCCAATATTGAACAGTGATGTAATGTGAGGGTTACATCTGTCTGAAAGCTCGTGTAAGATGCAGGCCGGGACACCATCTGGTTCCATTGATACTGTGATGTATGCTTTGGGGAGGGCAGCACTCACCTGTTACTGTGATGTCAGGGAGGTTATACTCTGTTGGGATGGATAGTTGCTCCTTAGGGGGGATGGGAGGGAGACATCTGCACTGAACCTGTTTGCCAGGATGTTTAGTCAGTATGCAGTAACTCACAGCATATTAGTGAGTGTCCACCCAGGTTCCTGACATAACTGAAGAAGGCCGTGTGATAGTCCTATGTGTCTTGTGCAATTGTCCGGTAAAAGCAGCCCTTAGAAAAGTTCATGAGTGATCGTAGCTGTCTGCTAGTACAGATCACAGATGCCTTCCCAGTCTGGGATTGTGCTCTATCATGTAGTAGCATTCTCCTGACATTGTACAGCTTATTAATGGCTGGGGTCTACCAGACAGGTCCTCTGCCATTGGAGTAGTGAGTCCTGTTGTTATTTAGGATAGCACAATTCATGCAGTCCACTAGGTGTCCATAGAATGTGTATGTGAAGGATTCAGCAGCGTGAGCCGTATTTGCCACTGTCTCAGGTTCTCTGAAGGATACCACCTTGCTTTGGTGAAGTGAGACATTGGCTCATGAGACGTTCACCAAGATTACCCAGGATGGGTGTGTGGAGGGTATATGCATGTCCAGTGAGATACATGTATGTTCTGACCTTACCAATGAGGGGTATATCACTGGTGTGGAACATAGAGTCCCCATGTTGGTGATGATCAGGTTCAATATGTATTCCCACTTGTGGCTGCGCTGACTGTTTGTGCCATAGCATATGAGTCTACAAATTGTAGCAACTGTTGCGTGAGGGTGTTGGGGATTGAGTGGTATCCCCAGCCAATATTTGTGTATATGAAGTCACCCAATATAATGGCGTTTGTGGAGACCTTCATATTCTCCATAGTTCCCATGAAAGCCGAGTGTGGTTGCTGAGTTTGGGAGGGTCGTCTGTAGCAGGCAACAAACTGAAAGGCAGTTTTGCACAATGGTACTTGTATATGTATGGTCTGTGATGATTTGTGCAGTGCTACTAACCTGGAGGTGTGTGTATCTGTGATGTATATGGATACTCCCCCTAGTTGTGTTGTCTGTTCTAAGTCTTGTTGTCAGAAAGCATGGTATGAAACATAACCTGGTAGTGCTGGTGTGCATAAGTGAGCCTGAACCAGGCATCTGTTAGTGCACAGATATCGCTATCATCCATACTGAGGAGAGTCCTGAGTGGCCACAATATGAGGGTAACACATCTGGTGTTGAGCAGCATTACCCTTTGTTTCATTTAACCTGTAATGTCTATGGAGGTGGGTTTGTCTTTTGAACCCTGCTTAAAAAAGGCACTATGGTGGTAGCAAGAGCCTTAGCCAGCATTCAAAAGTCCAAGGGTGACAGGTGCAAGCTGTTCATAGTGAAGCTACGTGGCATGTTGAGCATGTCACCACAGGCTGACAGACACTGTATCCCCTATGAATGAAACAAATTTGTTAGGCAACTGTTAAACATGATATGTTTGTCTGTATACTGTGACATCATAATTGGTGGGTGTAAGATGCTAGACAAGGTCAGGGTCATACTGGCATGGGCTACATGATCAGAGTGTTCCTCCATGTATCATGTCATGTGGTCCAGGGAGTAACGTCTGAGGATTTACGCACCAGCATGGACAATGATGGTGCCAGTCCTGTACTTGCTTTGGATTGTCCTGATTGCCTGTGTTATGTGGCAGATCCTGTTACCCGACAGACAGCCCAAAGTGACTATTCCCTTGTTAGGGCTGGTGAGTGGTACGCCAGTGTGTCTGACAATAAGTGTTGCCTATTACAAGTGTATTAGGTGTGTTGTTTAGCCCGCAGGGCAGTGACTGTGTAGCACACTGACATTGTGAACTATGTGATATGTGGGTATTGTGTGTGTGTCTGCTTTAGAGGTCTCTGCTGCTTAGGCAGAGTACATTTACAGCATCCAAGTATGTCTATGTGTGATAATGTGGTTTGAGTTCTGTCACTAGAGGATATGTGAGACTGACATGTCGTGTATGTGGTTACCTTCACCACCTGATAGACTGTGCCAGTCATGGGTTGAGAGAGTTCAGCACCCTGTATGTCTCTATAGGTGCATCTCACACATATATCTGAGTTTGTCGGGAAGAGGAGAGGGTTGTCTGTGTACATGAGGCAGATGTGACATTGTGTCAATATCACAATATTCACCAGCTGGACTGGAGGGTACACACAAAACCGACCCCTGGACATGCCAGGATATTATGATGACATACTCTGTAGCCTGATCACAAAGGATCATTAGGGTGTTAAGTGTGTAAAAGAGTATAACAGGGATTAGTGCTCATGTTCATTGGTGTTTTGTAAAGAGTAGCTGAGAAGGAGTCCAGACTGAATCATGACATCTCCTTCAGCTATGTCATAAATAGCAATGTACACCCATATATGTCCTGAGTTAGGGCCAACTGTACCTGACTGACAATGCCAACATCCTGACAGACAGGCCCATATGTGCATACCCACCTCCCACTGACAATAGGCCATATCATCATACCAGGAGATATAACATGTAGAATGGATGACCAGCTACTCCCACTGCCAAAAGCATAGCAGCAAGTTGAATACATTGATTCCCAATATGTGTCATGCACAAACTACAGAACAAACAGATCCTGCACCTAAACAGTCAGCTGAGCCTCACCCCCTACACAGGATGTGGAACCGTTGAATGTGTCACAGCAACATATGGCACTCCCCACAAGTGCTGGTGCACAACACACCATGGGAAGTCAAGTTCAATACACCTATAAAGTCTGATCTGCAAGGTCATGGAGTCCATCATGGTTGCAGTCATAAACAGAGCTATTGGAAGCTGACATACACACAACCCTACCAACTGTGGTATGTTCATGTGCGGATCATGGTTCCCAAACATGCTAGACTGTTTGCAAGGCAGCCACCCAGGACATACATCAATGAACACATCTACACATGTGTCACATAGACTTTGAATAGCCCTTTATCAACATCCCAGACACATGTAGTGTCCACAAAACCAACAAGCTGTGCATAAATATGTGTTGACATATGACGGAATGTCAATGTGTCCACAGATAGATCACACAAGGTAAGGATTATGAGGTCTTCTTCAAGCTGTTGACACCTGCTGACCCACATGGACCATTCTGGAATGGCATAAAACAAAGTGTACACACATCACCATGTCCAGTCTGATGATGTCACCATCCTATAAATATAGCAGGAGAAGGGAAACCAGCCAGTAAAGCAAATAGTGCGCCGTGTTAATGCGTCTCTCTCTAGTATCATAACATAGGTAGGGATTTGAATCCTGCAAACAGTGTGTGTGGGTGTGTGCGTGTGTGTGTGTGGGAGGTGTATGTGTGCAGTTTCCTTTGAGAAGTTTTCCCTTTTTGGAGAATGGAAAAACTCACTAAAAGAGGTACATTCCTCTTTGGAAAGTCTGATGATGTCACCATCCTACAAATACAGCAGGAGAAGGGAAACCAGCCAGTAAAGCAAGTAGCACGCCATGTTAATGCGTCTCTCTCTAGTAGCATAACATAGGTAGGGATTTGACTCCTGCAAACAGTGTGTGTGGGTGTGTGCGTGTGTGTGTGTGTGGGGTGTATGTGTGCAGTTTCCTTTGAGAAGTTTTCCCTTTTTGGAGAATGGAAAAACTCACTAAAAGAGGTACATTCCCCTTTGGAAAGTCTGATGATGTCACCATCCTACAAATACAGCAGGAGAAGGGAAACCAGCCAGTAAAGCAAGTAGCACACCATGTTAATGCATCTCTCTCTAGTAGCATAACATAGTTAGATAGGGGTTTGAATCCTGCAAACACTGACAGTGAGTGCGTGGGGGGTGTGTATGTGTGCAGTTTCTTTTGAGAGGTGTTCCCTTTTTGGAGACTGGGAAAACCCACTAAAAGAGGTACATTCCTCTTTGGAAAGTCTGATGATGTCACCATCCTACAAATACAGCAGGAGAAGGGAAACCACTTTGTAAAGCAAATAGCACACCATATTAATGCATCGCTCTCTCGTATCATAACGTAGTTAGGTAGGGGTTTGGATCCTGCAAACGCTGACTGTGTGGGGGGTGTGTGTATGTGTGCAATTGTCTTTGAAAGGAGTGCCCTTTCTGGAGTCTGGGAAAACACACTAAAAGAGGTACATTCCTCTTTGGAAAGACTGATGATGTCACCATCCTACAAATGCAGACAGAGAAGGGAAACCACCCAGTAAAGCAAATAGTGCACCGTGTTAATGCATCGCTCTCTAGTATCATGACCTAGTTAGGTAGGAGTTTGGATCCTGCTGACTGTGTGTGGGGGGGGGGTATGTGTGTGTGTGCAATTGTCTTTGAAAGGAGTGCCCTTTTTGAAGACTGGGAAAACACACTAAAAGAGGTACATTCATCTTTGGAAAGTCTGATGGTGTCACCATCCTACAAATACAGACGGAGAAGGGAAACCACCCAGTAAAGCAAATAGCACGCTGGTGTTAATGTATCGCTCTCTCATATCATAACATAGTTAGGTAGGGGTTTGGATCTTACAAATGCTGACTGTGTGTGTGTGTGGGGGGGGGTGTGGGGGGTGTATGTGTGCAACTGTCTTTGAAAGGAGTGCCCTTTCTGGAGATTGGGAAAACACACTAAAAGAGGTATATTCCTCTTTGGAAAGACTGATGATGTCACCATCCTACAAATACAGATGGAGAAGGGCAACCACCCAGTAAAGCAAATAGTGAGCCGTGTTAATGCATTTCTTTCTAGTATCATAACATAGTTAGGTAGGGGTTTGAATCCTGCAAATGCTGACTGTGTGTGTGTCACTGTTGGTCAATGCAGTGTGGGTTTTGCTTTTACTATGGTATGACATATTATGATTACAACAGTAAGTGCATTGCACACATCAGGTATCTGCATGGCAAATATATATATGTGTACATGTCCTCTCAATCAGTACATAGGTGTGAAGCTTGCATACTACATGAATACATTTGTTTCCATTGACAGGTTGTGCCGCTGCTTCTCATATCATAGGTCACATATGTATGTATGTGACAAGGCCGTCCACTGTCATGTTCTGTGGCCAAGGTCATCTGTGCCACACACACCCATGACAGTTACTTAAGAGTAGTGTGAGTGAGGGTATATGCCTGGGGTATATGTCAGACATGTTCATACACAACAATGACTGCCAATAATGGACAGTCTTTATAGGTGTACAACTGCCTTGTGGATATGCATTCAGGCCTCTAATGTCTTATGTGATACACCTTGGGACTCCACAATACCTATGGATATGTGGATACCAAGGGACACATGACATAACATGAGGCTGTATGTACACATTGGTACCCAACATACATGTTGAGGGCTACCACCTGTGTGATACTGATGGGATAGTATGTATAGTACATGAGGATAACTATGCCATAGTCAGCTTACTGCTATACAGCATGTATCAGACAACAGGTATGTGTCTGTATGATACCCTTGTGTAGGATATGCATCCCATCCAGGGAATGCATTGTAGGTCAATGCATGCATTTCCAGATTTGGATGGATACAGCCCTAGTGTGTTTGCATGTACCTAAGGGGGCTATATGCCAAACAGGTGTGGTCACAGGAATGGGTGGCGGTCATTACCACTATTTAGTGTTATAGTGTAGCACCGGAAGGATCCAACTGTTACTGAGTTCCCTATGACTGTGTGTCATTTGTCAGGACATCATCCAATGATTGCTTACAGTCATGCTGTTGAGGTTGTGTATACTATCAGACCGCAAATCATTGACAGATATTAACGGTATCACCCACAGCATAGTGTCAACCCATGTCATACACACATGTCTACCCATGTTAGTACATAACTGTAGTAAAATGCATACTGGCCAATGAAAGATACTATGAGATGTTAACAATGTGTACGACAGGGTATGCCACACGTCCCATGGGTCCACTATGCACATACATGCAGACAGTGCGCACCCACCATGTTCACAGATCTACACTTGCTAATCTGTACTGCACACATCACACACGTACTGTCCACTCACTAACACATGCTGGCAACAAATTACACTTCAGCCAAGTGGCACATGGGTGGACAATACATACTCAGACCTAAAAGTGGTATAAACAATGCTACATTGACAATCAGAGCTGTTAGGTATGTCTGTGGCCTTTCCACTTGCTGTAGTTGTCATGTGAGGTACATACCACATGGGGCATTGTGATGAGTAGAGGGGAACACCGACCTATATTTCCCTAGATGGCACACCTTTTGTGATGACACATACCACATAGACAGATTACATGACTACTGTGGCACTGTGATTATCAAAGGGGAGCCTACTGTCCACCTGTGTCCCGTGTTCCCTTCTGACAGCTTCAGTGCTAGGCAGGCTACCACCTATGTGGCAGTTACTGCGTAAGGTGTTTTTGAATGGGGCATGGCACTGCAGTATCAACACTGGTGTTCATAGGTTCATAGGTTCATAGGTTCATAGGTTTATACTAGGCTATCTGCCCTAAGGCATTTATAAGCCTAGCCCAAATTTTTGTGGCTTACGCCACCCCTTATATGAAAAAATACTGTGCCCATTAGTTTGTTGTGCCTCTGTCCAGCAGTGACACAGAGATGATTCCCGGGGTAAACCTACGATCTCCCATCCACAGGTCTAGATTTCTCTTGAACAGAGTCAGCGAGGTGCTCTGCCTCACATGGACCGGGATTTTATTCCACAGCATAGGGAGTCTCTGAGTGATAAATCTATCCCTCCAGCACGTCCTATTTATATCCATGCTAAGGTTTAAGTCGCTTGCTCTAGTAGTTTTGGTGGATTTGGATTTTTTGAGGTGGAGCATGTCCATTAATTCCGGGTTGGACATGGCCTTGTATGTCAGGCACATGTCACCTCTGAGCAGACGGTATGCGACTGAATAGAGCTGGAGTTTCTTCAATCTGGCAGCATATGACAGATTTTGGAGTCCCTTTATCCTT
Source organism: Protopterus annectens (assembly GCF_019279795.1). Taxonomy (NCBI): domain Eukaryota; kingdom Metazoa; phylum Chordata; order Ceratodontiformes; family Protopteridae; genus Protopterus; species Protopterus annectens. The sequence continues at coordinate 909,431,704 of NC_056735.1, forward strand.
TTGGTGAGGAACTTTGGGTCTCTCCAATTGCTGCAGATGTCGGGTGAGATACATCCCGAATGGGGCATTGTACTCGATCATTGGTCTGATAAGTGAAGAGTACAGGGGAACAATAACCTCACTAGATCTGGATGTGAATCCCTTCATGATCAGGTGGGCAATGTAGAAGGTCTTTCTAACCACTTTAGCAATGTGAGTGTCAAAAGAAGGCCACTGTCAACCTGGGTCCCCAGGTCCCTGATAACCTCTTCTGTGCTTAGTGGATTGCCACCTATATGGTAGCTTGGGGTTACCTTGTTTTTCCCGAAGGGTATGACTATACATTTTTGGCGTTAACTTCAGGCCATGGCTCTGGCACCAGCTATCTGTTTCCGTGAGTCCCTTCTGAAGGATATCCGTGTCTGATGCACTTTCCACTATGGCGCCCAGTTTGCAGTCGTCTGCAAACTTTGTCAGCCAAAGTCCTCCTATGTTGGCCTGTACTTCTGAGAAGTAGATGACAAACAATAGGGGCCAAGGACCGAGCCTGTGGGACACCACTTGTGACCGGCTTGGAGTCTGACACAGCGCCAGCAACTCTAACCCTGTGGGTTCTGTCCTTAAGCCAGTTTGCAACCCATCTTGTGACATATGGGTTTACATTTAAGCTGGTAAGTTTTTCTACAATACCCGAGTGGGGTATTGTGTCAAAGCCTTGCAAGGTCAAGGTAGGCTGTATGGACTGCCTTTCCTCATCAATGGCCTTGGTGACTGTTTCAAGAAGTCGACCAAGTTCAAAAGGCATGATCTTCCCTTGACAAAGCCAAACTGGGTCGGGTCCAATGTCTGCAAGTCCCCTATATCTTTGTTTATGAGCTCCATTATGATCCTCTCCATAGCTTTGCAGACTAGACTTGTTAAGCTTATGGGGTAATTACCAGGGTCCGTAGAGGCGCCACCTTTGTGGAGTGGGACAACAGTTGCCGTACGCCACTCCTTGGGCACGTATCCTGTGGTAAGGCTGAGATTAAACAGCTGCCTTATGTGCGGGTTTAATTCCTCATTTAGCTCGTGTAGCACACAGCTGGGGACACCATCCGTCCCATTGATGCTGTGTTTTTAGCTTTAGAGAGCAGCTTTCACCTGCGCATTTGAGATGTCCGGGAGGCTACACTCGGCTGGGATAGTTATCTCTCCTTTAGGGGAGAGGGGTGAAGTTTGCACTGAACCTGTCTGCCAGTATGTTGGCAATGTCTGTGGGTTCAGTGATTTTTGTATCATTTTGGACTAATTCTGAGCATATCTGGGAGTTTCCACCCAGGTTCCTAACATAGCTGAAAAAGGCCTTATGATTGTCCTTTGAATCCATGGCAATTTTCTCTCAAAATTGGCCTTAGTTGATTTTATGAGTGCTCGTATTTTTTACTAATAATGATCAGGGTGACTTCCTTTTATGGATTTTGTTCTATCATGTAATAGCTTTCTCCTCTTATTGTAAAGTTTGTTAATGGCTG